>NC_067156.1:12446383-12621383 GCF_903995435.1 Acomys russatus
CAGGGTGTCTCCTTAGACATCATTTAAACATCTCTCCCCGACTCTCCCTCTGTATCTTTTGTCCATGCCATGTGAGTGAGTTATACTGTACAGATATACATTTAAGGAAGATATTTCTAACACTATAATAACAAAAATATGACAAAACCTTTACAAATTGTCATATAACTTACAAGCTATTATGACTGCAAGATAATTAATTCTACAATTTGTTCAGCAATGATTTTTACCTAGTTTTCTCAAATGATATTTTTATATACCAAAGGAAATTTAAATTGTACGTCCCAGTGCAATTTATACAAACAATTTTATGATTCATACAGTATTTTTATGTGTTTTTACATATATATTACTCACTAAAAATAAATAACACTGAAAAATTAGGAGAATGACATTTATTGTGTGTATATTTCTGTTTCTCCAGTTATGTGGATGAAATTTTTATTTTTGTGGAAATCAGTTTCATGAAACTCAAGTAAAAATATTGAAATATGGCAGATATATCTCCCAAAGCAGAAATCAATGTCTGAAAGAAAATCTCAACAAATTATGAGATTTCTTTTGCCTTCTCTGAGTTTTCTCATTTGTGCCACACAGAAATAGTTTCATTTTGTTGTAAATTATTTTCACGCTGGATTTTTTGAGGTTTATTTCTCTGTTTATCAAAAACAAGGAAATGTGTCTGAAGGCAAAGATAACTTTAAAATTCTTATTTTCTCTTTCTCTCAAAAATAGTCTTCTCTATTTGAAAATCCTCCTTGGTGTATGATGACTTCAAATGGGAGATTAATCCTTACAGAAGAGTGAAATTCCTTATGAATAGAGCCTTGATGGCATCTACAGGGAAGCAATAATTTTTTTTTTGTTATTAAGCCCACATATTTTTCCCTTGGGAAGGTGAAATAAGAGTTCATGATCCTATAGGAAATCCAAAATTATAACTGAGAAAGCAGGTGCTTAGGGAAGGCATTCCATCTACTTCATCACGGAGCCCAATGCTGTCCTCATGGTAGGCTTCATTTAGAGAGTTGTTGTTGTTTATACCAAGGAAGAAAAGGTTCCCCCTGTTTTTCCTTGACATTTTCCAGAAGTATATGTTTTGATCCATTCATCTTCTGCCCATAAAACAATGAGTCATGTTTCTCCTATGAGCTATAACTTCCTTAATAAACTCAACGGGCTTGTAACTCCTACAGAGTCATAAAAATTGGAAGTTAAGAGCATCAGTAGCTATTATAAAAATTTGTTTAGAATGAAAAATAAATTATGAAAAAGTATAATATATACTGAATCATTCAATAAATAATAAATAAATAAATAAATAAATAAATAAATAAATAAGCTCATGCTGTACACATATTTAACTTTGGGAAATTCAAATCTACAATTTCAATAATAAATATAATTCTATGTGAAGATGTTGGCTATATTTTATGAGATTCACCTTGGTCCCTGAAGTGCAAGCAAAAGTGCTAATGTGTTCTGCAACCAGCTATCTGCTTTAGAGTTAAGTAGAGGTATGTTGCAGATATTGAAAAATGTTGCTTTTTCTCATCTTCTATTAGCGATAAGTGTATTTACAGCAGCACATCACATGTTGAATTCCTGAGTGCCATAGCTATGGTCAAAGATTGAGGGATGGACTTCCATTCCTTCCTGATGCTGCCCAGTATCCGGTGATGAGTCTACTCACTGCATTAAACACTCAATGGGGAAGAGAGGAACATGAGTGAACAGCTGAAGCCAATGAGCTTATGAGAAAAAAGACACGCATTTTATGTTAGCTCTGAAAATGAGGCAATATTAGCTTAATGGTCACATAAATGGAGTCGTAGCAACCTTAATATCACCTCTAGGTAGAAGATTAATTAACTTTTGAAAAATCTCAAGTAAAATTTTGAGGAAAAGAAAAAATGAGAAAAATTGATAGTCATGTATATACAAGTGATTAATGAAATGCCATTTCATATGTTTTATGTATCTATAAACAGTTTCATCAGTTGGAAATTGATTTAACCATAGACTTCTGCTTACCAGTGTAACAGGTATATCTGAACACCAGAACAATTTTGTAAACAAATTTTGTGTGATTATCTGTCTGATAGGTTGTAAAATAACACATATAATTACACTTATTGTACCCAAAATTATATGTCGAGAAACATCTCCATTGAAAAGGCACACAGAAACTCTGAGGACCCTACTGCCCTCCATGAATTTTTAAAAGCTCTATTTGTTATGGGAGAAATTGTGTTTCTAACTTGCTTTTATAGGATAAAACAGTTGTGCTTTTTTGCTTATTTCTGTTTCCTACATGATTTTCAAAATTGGCTGTGAGATTTTTAAAAAATTATGAAATATTAGAAAAGGTTAGTCATAAAGTTCCATTTGTGGAATTTAATAAAATTTAAGTTTCTGAAGAGTTTTCCATGTAATTTAAATGACTGCAAATGTCCAATTTAGTCTATCTTATTTCAAAGACCAGTCAAAACAATTTTATCTTATTTAAATGCCTCATTCTTATTCAAAGCACTCATTTATACATATGTTATAAGTATAATAATTCTGAGGGAAACAAGTGTGGTGGCACATATCTTTAATATCAGCAGTTGGGAGGCAGAGGCAGGCAGATCTCTGTAAATTCGAGGCCACCCTGGCCTACAAATCAAGTCCAGGACAGCCAGGGGTACACAAAGAAACCCTGTCTTGAAAAACCAAAAAGTAAAAAATAAAAAAAGTTTTGAGAACATACCAAATGTGTTCATCTTTACAATACTAACATAAGAAAAATAGTTTAGGTTATATATATTACAATATTACTTATCCATAACTAGAATAGTCAATAACAAACTGAAGTGTACACTATTAAGAGTTACATAAAGATGAACTATCTGTTATGTTTTATCAGTTTCTATAGTTAAAATAAAATTGGGCATTTCTGTCATGTTGTCTAACAGTGTTACTCTATAACTCATTAGATTATTTTGAGAGTTGATTCCATTCTTACCACTACCTACCCAAAACTCTCATTAGTTAATTGTTATGAACAAAAGTCACTTTAGCTATGTTTGGGAATAACTCAACTCATTGAATATTTTTTAAAAATTAGCCATTTGTTCTTAGATTTTCCTATTATTCTCATAAGGTCATTTCTTCAGGAGATGAGTGCCCCAGTGAAACTCTACCTTCTCTTGCCTCAACATTATCATAATATCCTACATTTTGTTGGGAAGTAGTAGATTTTGCTTTGAATATCCTGCAATGCTCTGCAGTAGACAAACAAAGCCCTGACCTATTTAATACTTCTTGTAAAAAGTCCTAGACAAACACATAATTGAGTATCTTCAGAATGGGTTCAGGCACATGATATCAGCCAACTCCAGGAGATACCCTTCAGATTTAGTTGGGAAATCAGAAAGCCTCATTAAACACCCTGAGCTTGAGCTGTTCATGGAGTGATTACCTTGAAAGGTGGCCTTCTCTTTATGCTGTGATTTTCCATGATTGTCCTTGAAGACAAGGGTGTTCAGTAGTTATTTATTCTAGAATTGGAAATGTTAAAAAAAAACAGATAAAAATAATCCATGAAGCATGAAAGAGACAGAAAAGTAAGCAAGCAGTTGTGGTACCCCAGGGGTAGGAAGAGGACGAAGCATACAAAAGAAAAGCTCTGCACCTCAGTAGAGGGACAGTAACTATGGATGCCTTGGCAGAAACACTGAGTGCCATTTTTTCTTCAGCATCACTTAACAGAATTACCTTAGTGCAAAGGCCAAGAAAAACGCCCCCAGGTCTTCATGTTCAGGACTTTTAGATATAGCATGAACGTCAGAAGACTTTAGTCCCTGGGTCAGATCTGGCTCATGATTCCTGTAATATTTGAGCTGAGAATATCTTTAATATTTTATATTGTTGTGGGCCTGGGGAGAAGGAGAAGAATATGTCATGGCAAAACATTTTATGAAATTAAAGTTCAAATGTTGGTGAAGTTTTATGGCTCTGTGACCATGCTCTCTTCTGTATTACCTAATGCAATGGTTTTGGTGATACAATGACAGTCAAGTAGTTGTAGCAAAGACGTTGGTTACAAAATCACAAATATTTACTAAGTTTGTAGCAGAGACTGGAGTATTGCTGTGATAGGCCTGACCATGTTGTATGTTGGTGGAAGGTGGACTTCTGGACTTTGGGTTAGGAAGCAATTAAATACTTTAAGGGGGCTTAATGGGCCATACTAGTAACATCATGGAAGACAGTGCTGAGGGTAATTTGAACTGTGGGGACCCAGCTCTAGAAGTTTCAGAGGGGAAGAATATTTGTATATGGCCTAGAGACCTTTCTTATGATATTTTGACAAAGACAGCTGCCTTTTGCCTTTGTCTGAAAAAGTTTGCCTGAGGCTAAATTATAGAGTTTTGGTATTAATGGCATTGGCAGAAGGAATTTCAAATGTGTATTTTGAGTGAAAAGGAGCAGCAGAAAGTATGATGGAGCTAACTCCTGTACTCAAGGAGATGACGCTAAACAGGAATAAAGGGTGTGGTGACCTCAGGGCAAGGATCCAGCCAGGAGGCTCCCAACGTATGAAAAGGAATTAAAGAAAAGTTCTATCCAGGCATGATTGTGCATGTCTTTAATCCCAGCACTAGGCAGGCAGAAGGAGGTGCATCTCTGAATTGGAAGCCAGTCTGGTCTAGAAAGAAAGTCCCAGAACAGCAAAGCTTAGGCAATGAGATAAACTCCATTATAGAGGGGAAGGCATGAGGGTGCTTAAGGAGTCTGTCCCTTCCTATCTACAGTCAAGAAGCAGAAAGGTAATCATATTAGAGATCTATCTGCATCCTCTTTTATGTGCAGTCTAAGGTCCTTGTCCACTCTATGATAGAGCTGACATTCATGGTGGGTTTCCCCTCTTAAATTAAGTGTTTCAGGAAATGCCTTCACAGACACACTCAAACATATGTTACCAAGGTGGTTTTAAATACAGTCAAGTTAGCAATAGATAGTTGTCGTCGTAGATATCGTTTATTGAAATGAGAGAGGGGTTGAGAAGCAAACTTCCTTTTCAAGTGGATCCATGGTTGTACATTTAAAAGGAGATATGTGATCTCATGCAGCAAAGGTACAGCAACGGCAATAGTGTAGCATAGGTCTAGGCATGAACACTAAGGGTCTTGGTAGCACAGGTCTTGAAGTATGCACTAGAGCGCTGGGTCAGGAGACGACCGTGTTAAGTGAGATATCTTGAAAATACCTGCTGTTTGGGGAAGAAACTTATGAGAAGGCATAGCCAGAGTGACACAGGGAAAATGAGAAATCAACATGTCACGTCATTTGTGTTCCAGTCTCTCATGTTACTGTCTCCTCTCAGCACTTCAGCAAGCTCAGACCCCCTACAATGAGGGAAACTCCTCTTTAACTATAGCTAACACAGATAAAAATGCCAACTCTGGACCAATTCAGTCTTCAGAGCTCTGCTTGGAAAAACCATAAATACCTATAAAGTAGGAATAGTATAAATTAAATATTGCAATAATACAGTGCTGTGTTAAATACACACCGAATGTTAAGTATGTGCACACATGTGTGTATGTATATATGTCTAGTACCTTCTTAAATAAGGGAATTTAAATGTTAAGGAACCTAAAGTTCTATGGCTACTAAGAGTCAGAGCCCCAACTGCCTGAGTCCAGAATCTACATGTGTGTGTGTGTATGTATGTATGTATGTATGTATGTATGTATGTATGTATACTTATGTGTGGTTGCTGTTGTTTTATATTTAGGAGACAGAGCCTTATGTATTCCAAGCTGACCTCAGACTCACTGTGGATCCAATGGTGAACATAAACTCCTGATTCTCCTGCCTCTGCTCCAGAGTGAGAGGATTATAGTAGCACACCACCAAACCTGCTGCTGCGCAGTGCTGAGAATCAAGTCCAGGTTTCACGTATGCTAGGAAATGATTGGACCAACTGAGCTAGACCCTACGTGTACAGAACAGTTCTATAAAGAAGCCACCCGTGGAGATCTGTCCATGGTGCTTCCGAGTGAGTTAGCATTCCTCACCGCCTGTCTCTGCTTTCTCAGAACATGCAGCATTTTGTAATGTCTCCCTAGCTGAACTTAAGTTTCTCTTTACTACTTACAAGTCCCTGGTGACAGAATGCATAATCTTGTCCATTTGACACTTGCTTTCAAACACTGGTTCAAGACTTCCTTGAGAATTTTCAGCCATGCCTGCATTCATCAAGTTACCAGAGATAAATGTCTGCCTTGCTACTGGAAAAGGAATCCTGGCCCAGTGCTGCATGGAGCTGTCGCTGCCTTGTCTTGGTGACTGCCATGAGGTTACCACACTACCTGCCATAGGCCCTTCTCTGGGTTTACTGAAGGACGATCCTTTAGAGGAGACCATCAGCTAATAGCCTTTCCTGTTGAGTCATTCCATTGCTTTTCCTCTATTAGTCAAACTCTGAACAGTTATAGGAGCTCCCCCGGAGGATAATAGTCCTTAAATATCAGGACTCTCTGTTGCATAGCCTCAGCCTACAGCCTGCTGTCCTCTGTTGCCATCCAGGTAGGCTTCCGTGTCACCTCTTCCCACAGTTCAGACCTTTAAACTTTGCATCCACTGTTCTTCCTTCTGAGCTGAAATGTCCACCACAGAGATGTAGAAGAATGTCACACTGATTCAAATCTCCTTCATAGTCTCGCCAGTGTAATTCAGGCACTACCCCAATTTAGAAGCACTCTAAAACTCCCTGTGTGGAGGGGAAACTATTTTGTCAAGATACAGTCTACAACTCTGTGGGTTATGACGAGAAACTAGGTACCTAGATCACTTACTCTGACATACAGAGAACAGTCTTCAGTCTTCCAAAGCATTTTCTCTCTCAGAGCCTGTATCTTGCAATTCAGAATTATATTCAAAACACTGCCTACAAGGACATATCAGAAAGTATTTAATAAACCTCAGGACAGGAGGAGATCCAAGATGGAAGTGCCGAACACACATGGTATCTGATCTGCAGGATTGAGATTAGGGATACATCTGTGAGCTATAGACTGAAAGACCTGGAAAGCCCTGTGTTAGAGGGGTCCACACAGCATAGAGCTCAGGTGGGTCCAGCCTCAGGCTATCCAACTGGACCATGGAGGATGGGTGCCCAGTCTTCAGAGTTTGGACCCATACCTACCTGTGAGCTGCAGCTGTGCTCTGTATCACAGACTCAGTATTAGGGACTGAACAGACTGCAGTGAAGACCAGTCTGGATCTGACAGTGTGGAGAGAACCCAGCAAAATGGTTGGATTGACATCAGACTGCAGCACCAGTCCACAAAAGCCGCAGGGGCTGGCAGCCACCTGGGCTTAATATCCAAAGCCCAGCACAGCCTGTTGTGCCATAACTGCACTCTTTCCCTCTCCCTCTCTGACTGATTTCTAGGCTACAGAGAAATAATAGTGTCTGCTGGCCCAGAAGGAGCCGAGAGTGTGGGTCTAGGATAGCTAGAGCTGACCTGAGATCATCCCACCAGTCCACAGAGGGACCCAGGCAGCTGTAGACATGTTCTCCAGCTAAGCCGCACTCTTGGGTTGACTGATCTTAGGCAGCACAGCCTGAGCTGATCTTGTGGAAGCCTAGCTAGCTGTTATAACCCAGCAGGGGCTCCCATACTTTTAGGAAGAACTGAATCAACCTGAGGGGATCAGGAAGAAACCTAGCCAGCCCCCCCCAACCCAGGAAGCCATTCCCACACTCTACTTGGTGGAAACCTAGGCAACTGCCACAAGCCAGTGGGGGGGGGGGGGCTTCCAGCATGCTAGAGCAGACTAAGTCTAGGCCCCCAAAGCCCCAGTGCCTGAGGGCAGAGTTTTCTAAGCCCAGCCAAAGACTGGTTAACTGGCTATACCTACACTACCTCAAACTGATCCTCAGATTGTAGAGCACCAATCTTTGGACTGCAGAGCACTGACACTGGCCTCTTTTGACCTAGTGTGGAGCCCAGGGTGTAGAGCAAAGTCCTTTGGAACTGAAATCAGGTCACCGGCCTGATCCAGGGAAGGGCTCCCTGATCCCCACAGGTGAGAGTTATGAACCTAAAGACACTCACCAATGAACTGCTCTCAATGACCAGTGAAGGGCATCAGAAACTACCTCACAATGCCAGCGACAGCAAGATGACTAAAGGCCAGCATAAAAAATGCAAACAAGAAAAACCAAAACAATATGGCTTCTTCAGAACCCAGTTATCTCAAAGAATTCAACCCTGGAAATTCAAACACAGCTGAAACACAAGAACATGACCTCAAATCCTTGATAATGAAGATGATAATGGAGGAAATAAATAAAATCCATAAACATATGCCGGAAGATGCAGCCAAACAGATTGAGAATATTAAAGAGATCTGTAGAGAGGAAATGAAGATATCACTGGAAGAAATTCAGGAAATACAAACAATCAGATGAAGAAAATTAATAAAACAGTTCAAGATCTGAACAAGAAAATGAAAACAATGATAAAGGCACAGACAGAAGAAAGCAGAAAAAGAGAACTTAGAGAAGAAAGCAGGATATGCAGAGGTAAGCTTCTCTAACAGAATTCAAGAGTTGGTGGAAAGAATCTAGGGAGTAGAAGATACAATTGAAGGACTTGATGCATCCATCAAAAAAAAGTTAATTGTGAAAAATTCCTGACATAAAACATCCAAGAAATCCCAGACACCATGAAAAGATGAAAGATGAGGACAGAGAAGACACCTGGCTTCAAGGCCTAGAAAATATTTTCAACAAAATGATAGAAGAAAATTTCCCCAACTTGAAGAAAGAGATGCATATAAGCATATAAGAGGGTTAAGGAACACCGAATAGAATATACCAGAAAAGACAGTCCTCCTCCCACATAATAAACAAAACACAAAATGAACGGAATAAAGAAAAATATTAAAAGTGGCAAGGGAAAAAGGCAAATAACATATAATGGAAAATCTATCAGAATTACACCAGATTCCTCACCAGAGACCATAAAAGCCAGAAAGGTCTGGGAAGAGGTCTTGAAAACCCCAAGAGACCACAGATACCAGTCCAGACTACTATACCCAGAAAAACTTTCAATAACCATTGATGGAGAAAACAAGATACTCCATGTCAAAAACAAATTCAAACAGTACCTAGCCACAAGTCCAGCCCCACAGAAGTTACCAGAAGGAAAACCTCAACCCAAATTTATAAACTACAACCAAAATAACAAAGAAACAGATAACTTCATTATTACAAAACAGAACCACACAATCACTCTACAGCAACCAACATCAAAATGAAGGGACTTACTAGTCACTGGTCATTAATATCTTCCAACATCAATGGTCTAAATTTTCCAATAAAAAGACATAGATTAACTGAACACATGCATAAACAAGACCCAACATTCTTCTACGTTCAAGAAACACATCTCAGCCACAAGGATATACATTACCTCAGGGTAAAAAGCTGGAAAAAGGTATTCAAAGTAAATGGACACAAGAAGCAAATTGGTATAGCCATTTTTATATCTAATAAAATAGTCTCTCAACCAAAATTAATCAAAAGAGCTGAGGAAGGACACTTGATATTCATCAAAGGTAAATTCAATCAACATGATATCACAATTCTGAACATCTATGCCCCCAATACAAGGGCACCCACATTTGTAAAAAAAAAAAAAAAAAAAAAAAAAAAAGTTAACAAAGCTTAAACTACACATTGATCCCCACATATTAATAGTGGAAGATTTCAACACCCTACTTTCACCAAAGGATAGGTCAATGAAACAGAAACTAAACTGAGAAATAAGGGCATTAAACGATGTCATGAATCAAATGGATCTAACAGATATCTACAGAACTTTTTACCCAAATACAAAAGATTATACCTTCTTCTCAACACTTCATGGAACCTTCTCCAAAATTGATCATAGTAGGTCACAAAACAAGCCCTAACAGATACAAGAAGATTGAAATGATACCTTGTATCCTATCAGATGACCATGGACTAAAGCTGGACTTCAACAACAACAGAAATAACAAAAATCCTACACACACATGGAAACTAAACAACTCTTTACTTAATGACAACTGGGTCAGGGAAGAAAGAAATTAAGGACTTCCTAAAATTTAATGAAAATGAAGGAACAACACACCCAAATTTATGGGACACATTGAAAGCAGTAGTGCTAAGAGGAAAATGCATAGCACTAAGTGCCTTCATAAAAAAAATTGGAAATATATCATAGAGGCAACTTAACAACACATTTTTGAAGCCCCAGGAAAAAAAGAAGCAGAAACACCCAAGAGTAGTAGATGGCTGGAAATAATCAAAACTCAGGGCTAAAATCAATAAGTTAGAAACAAAAAGAGCAATTCAAAGAATCAACAAAACTAGGAGCTGATTCATTGAGAAAATCAACAAGATAGAGAAACTAACTAAAAAGCAGAGATACACTACCCAAATCAACAAAATCAGAAATGAAAATGGAGACATAACAATAGACACTCAAGAAATACAAAGAATCAGTGGCAGGAGAGATGGCTCAAAGGTTAAGAGTACCATCTGTTCTTCCAAAGCTCCCAAGTTCAATTCCCAGCAACCACATGGTGGCTCATAATCATCTATAATGAGATCTGGTGTCCTCTTCTGGTATGCAGGCATACATGTAGACAGGATACTATATAAACAATAAACAAAAAATAAATCTTAAAAAAAAGAAATACAAAGAATCATCACTTCAAAGGTTTATATGCCACAAAATTTGAAAATATAAGGGAAATGGACAATTTTCTTGATCGATTTCACTTGCCAAAGTTGAATCAAGGTCAGATAAACAAATTGAATAGTTTTATTTCTCCTACAGAAATAGAAGCAGTCATTAGAAGTCTCCCAACAAAAAAAAAAAAAAAAGAAAAAAAAAAAGCCAAAGAACACATGATTTCAGTACAGAATTATACCAGATCTTCAAAGAAGAGCTAATATCAATACTCTTTAAGCTGCTCCACAAAATAGAAATGGATAGAATATTATCAAACTCATTCAATGAAGCAACAGTCACATTGATACCTAAACCTCACAAAGACCCAACAAAGAAAGATAATTTCAGACCAATTTTTCTAATGAACATTGATGCAAAAATACTCAATAAAATACTCAAAAACTGAATTCAAGAACACATCAAAGATATAATTCCCCATGACCACGTAGGTTTCATTCCAAGCATGCAGGGATGGTTCAATACACAGAAATACATCAATGTAATGCACCATATAAACAAACTGGAAGAAAAAAACCCACATGATCATCTCATTAGATGCTGAAAAAGCATTTGATAAAATCCAACACCCATTCATGTGTAAAGTTTTGGAGAGATCAGGGATACAAGGCACATACCTAAACATAATATAGGCTATATAAAGCAAGCCAATAGCCAGCATCAAATTAAATGGAGAGATACGCAAGGAAATTCCTCTAAAATCAGGGACTAGCCAAGGCTGCCCACTTTCTCCATATTTCTTCAATATAGTTCTTGAAGTTCTAGCCAGAGCAATAAGACAACACAAGGAGATCAAGGAGATCCAAATGGAAAAGAAGGAAGTCAAATTATCCTTATTTGCAGATGAAATGATGGTGTACATTAGCAGCCCCCTAAATTCCACCAGAGAACTCCTACAGCCAAAAAACACCTTCAGCAAAATGACTGGATACAAAATTTACTCAAAAAGTCAATAGCCTTCCTTTGTGCAAATAACAATCATGCAGAGAAAAAATTTGGGGAACTACATTCTTCAAGATAGCCACAAGTAATATAAAGTATCTAAGAGCAACTCTAAACAGCAAGTGAAAGACTTGTTTGAAAAAAAAAAAACTTCAAATCCCTGAGGAAGGAGATTCAAGATGACATCAGAAGATGGAAAGATCTCCCTTGTTCATGGATTGGAAGAATTAACATAATAAAAATGGCCATTACCAAAAGCAATCTACAGATTCAATGCAATCCTATCAAAATACCTACATAGTTTTTAAAGACATTGAAAGATCAATTATCACCTTTATATGGAAAAACAAAAAAACCAGAATAGCTAAACCAGTCCTGCACAATAACAGATCCTCTGGAGGTATCTCCATACTTGATCTCAAACTGTACTATAGAGCAACAATAATTACAACAGCATGGTACTGGCATAGCAATAGGCTGGTTGATCAACGGAATTGAATCAAACACCCAGAAATATATCCACACACCTATGGACATTTAATATTTGACAAAGAAGACAAACCTATTTAATGGAAAGAGGATAGGATCTTTGACAAATAGTGCTGGTCTAACTTGAGATCTATATGTAGAAAATGCAGATAGATCCATATTTATCACCATGCACAAAACTCAAGTCAAAGTAGATTAAAGATCTCAACATAAAACCAGAGACATTAAATCTGTTAGAAAAAAAAGTAGGGAAGAACCTGGAACTCATTAGCATAGGAGACAACTTTCGGATCAGAACACCAACAGCCCAGGCTCTAAGGTCAACAATTAATAAATGGGACCTCGTGAGGCTGTGAAGCTTCTCTAAACCAGAAGACACTGTCAACAGAACAAAGAAACAGTCTGCAGACTGGAAAAAGTTCTTCACCAACCCTATATCTGACAAAGGACTAATATTCAAAATATATAAAGAACTCAAGAAATTAAACACCACCAAACCAAATAACCCAATTACAAAATGAGGTTCAGAAATAAACAGAGAATTTTCAACAGAGGAATATTGAATGGCTGAGAAACACTTAAAGAAATGCTCAAAGTCCTTAGTCATCAGATAAATGCAAATAAAAATGACTCTGAGATTCCATCTTACACCATAAGAATAGCTAAGATCAAAGACTCAAGTGACAGCACATGCTGGTGAGGATGTGGAGAAAGAGGAATACTCCTTCGTTGCTGGTGGGAGTGCAAACTTGTACAACCACTTTGGAAATTAATCTGGCACTTTCTCAGAAAACTGGGAATAGGGCTACCTCAAGACTCAACTATTCCACTCCTTGGAGTACACCCAAAAGATGCTCCACCATATAACAAGGACATATGATATGCCCAAGTATGTTCACAGCAGCCTTATTCATAATAGCCAGAATCTGGAAATAACCTAAAAGTCTCTCAGTCAAAGATCAGATAAAGAAACTGTGGTACGTTTACACCATGGAAACCAAGGACATCTTGAAGTTTGCAGGCAAATGGATAGAACTAGAAATGATCATCCTCAGTGTGTTAAGCCAGACCCAGAAAGATACACATAGTATATATTCCCTTACAATTGTACACTAGCCCAACAGGGATGTCCTCTGAAAGTCTTCACTTAGCGGGAGATTTGGATAGATGCTTGGACATCCTGTTAGGACTCCAGGTGAGAGAGCTATGAGAGAATGGGGAAATAGAAGGATCCAAAGTGTCATAGAAACCTACAAGAAGACCGTTAAGGCTGGCGCATCTGGACCCAAGCTCAAACTACTGTACCAAACAAGGACAATGCATGCAGTAAACCTAGAAGCCCTATTCATATCTTGCCAATGGACAACACACTCTCCACAGTTCCTTGGAGAGCAGGGACTGACTCAGATATGAACTCTGGTGCACCTTATTTGACCTTATTTCACCTTTGTGGGGAGGCCTGTGGCACTCAGAGGAAGGGAAAGCAGGCCACCAGGATGAGACCTGATAGGCTGAGATCATATGGTGAGGGAGGATGTCCCCTTCTGTCACAGACCTAGGGGAAGGGAATAAGGTTAAAGAAGGAGGGAGGGGGGAATGGGAAAATACAAGTGAGGGGATAACAATTGAGATGTTATCTGAATAAGTTAGTTAAACAAAAAGCTGCTTTTGCACATGACTTTTCTTGGCTTCTTCTTTCCCTAAATGATAAACCTTGAAGTCTTTTTAAAAATTTATATGTTTTCTATTTCTCATGGTGCTTTGAATAAGAATGGCATCCATAGTTTCATATATTTGAATGCTTAGTCATCAAGGAGTGGCAATATCTGAGAAGGAATAGCAGGTATGTTTTTTTTGTTGTTTTGATTTTGTTTGGTTTTTTTTTTTAGGAAGTGTGTCATTGGTGGTGGGCTTTGAAATTTCAAAAGCCTAGGTCAGGGCTAGTCTGTCTCCCTCTCCCTCTCCCTCTCCCTCTCCCTCTCCCTCTCCCTCTCCCTCTCCCTCTCCCTCTCCCTCTCCCTCTCCCTCTCCCTCTCCCTCTCCCTCCCTCTCTCTCTCTCTCTCTCTCTCTCTCTCTCTCTCTCTCTCTCTCTTTCTCTCTCTCTCTCTCTTTCCCCCTCATATGTGTATTACAATGTAGAAATCTCAGTTACTTTTCTAGCACCATGTCTACCTGCATGCTGCCATGTTCCCTAGCATGATGCTAACAGATCTAAGCCTCTAAAACTGTATCAAGCCCCCAACTAAATTACTTCCTTTAGAAGAGTTGCCTTGGTCATATATACTTTACACAGCAATAGAACTGTGATTAGAACATTTCTTAAAGATTTAGTTTTACTTTTGAAATTATTGTCGGGGGATGTGCATGTGAACACAAGTGCCCACAAAGGTCAAATGGTTTGGCTAACCCCTCCCCCTGGAACTGAGATTACAGACAGTTGTGAGCTACCTAATACTGGTGCTTGAAACTGAACTCGGGTTCTGTGAAAAAACAACAAGTGCTCTTAGTTGCTGAGATATTTCTCCAGATCCAGAATTTCAGCCTCAGAGTAATGCATGTATTTATATTAACTCTAACTCCTGTAACTTACTCTGCTAGAGTTCATTTTATGGCCTATACAATTTTATAGTTTATATATACACATATGGAACATACGACTAAAGGTTACTTTGCTAGACATATGTTAAAAAAATTACTCATTATGTTGAGTATCTACATACTTATGTAAACAAATAACTATGACTTTAAAAATTTAGTGTGAACATTTTTACAATGCATGAAAGGTTCATAATAGAATGGACAGCAAGACTGACGTGTCTTTTGAAATGAATATAAACATGCTTTTGTTTTGTGGGATGGAAACAGATTTGTGAGAGGGCACGTGATGTTTGTCCCCTAGAAAGGGAACTGCCTCATTAATAGTGCCTTGGGTTGGCTTCTGCTTAGGGGCCAGTCAAAGTTTTCCTCTGAGAGGCTCTACCCAGCAGCAATTCAAAGCAGATGCTGAGACTAGCAGCCAAACATTGGACAAAGCATAGGGAGTCTAGTGCAAAAGTGTGGGAAAGGAGAAAGGGACCTAGATGTGACAAGACCTCCACAGGACCAACGCAGCCAACTAGCCAAGTACCAGAAGGGACTGTTGAGTCTGAGACACCAATCAAGGACTATACATGGCCTGGACCTATGTCCTTTACATAGATGTAGCTGATGGGCAGATCAGATTTCCTGTAGGTCCACTGGTAAGGGGAGTGGGAGACATCTCTGACTCTGTTATCTGATTTTTTTTTTATCATTTCCCCCTAACAAGAATGACTTGCAAGGTCACAGGGGAAGAGGACCAACTCAGTCCTGATGCAACTTGATGAGCTGGGGAAGGAGGATGGGGTCTATCCTTTTCTGAAGAACAGGGGAAAGGGAGGAGGAAGGGAAGGTAAAACTGTGAGGAGAGGAGGGAGGGGCCTATGACTGGGGTGTAAAATGAATAAGTCAATTAATAAAAAAAAATGGAAGTGCCTATTGTGCGGATATAATCTTTACCAGTTAAAAAACATTCTGTACAGACTTTGGATAGTATAAATAGTCCAAATAAAAAGATCAATCACTTTTGCTTTGCTTCATGTCACTTGACTGCTCATCACTCGCAGTTCGAGACCTCCTAGAGAGAAACACTCTAGAGAATGCTTTGAGGTTCTGAAGTTCCAGCTGCTGTGGTTATGGTCCCTTTTCAGAATTGCTGGTTTGTTGTTTAATGGGTCTGCTAGAATCCTGAAGACAAAGAGTAGAATTACTCCCAAGGAACTGAATCTAAAAGGACTACTTCTCCTGTCCCTTTTTCTCCTATCTAGAGTAGGTGAGTTGGAAGGGAAGTAGAGGTATTAAAAGTCCACAGATAAAGTAGGCTTAAAAGATCAAAGCCTACAGTCTTTCTTACACAATAATACTGTGAGGTTTATCTCCCTTACGTATAAATGTCAGCAGTGTGGTCCAGGCAGCCTGGTCTGAACTGGTGAAATTGGATGAACTATTTCAAAATATTACTTCACTTTGTTCTTTATACATAAATTCTCTTTATTCACATTTCTTTTTTTAATTAATTTATTCTTGTTACATCTCAGTGTTTATCCTATCCCTTGTATCCTCCCATTCTTCCCTCCCTCCCATTTTCCCCTTATTCTCCTCCCCTATGACTGTTCCTGAGGGGGGATTACCTCCCCCTGTATATACTCATAGGGTATCAAGTCTCTTCTTGGTAACCTGCTGTCCTTCCTCTGAGTGCCACCAGGTCTCCTCTTCCAGGGGACATGGTCAAATGTGAGGCACCAGAGTCTGTGAGAAAGTCATAGCCCACTCTCCACTCAACTGTGGAGAATGTTCTGACCATTGGATAGATCTGGGTAGAGGTTTAAAGTTTACTGCCTGTATTGTCCTTGGCTGGTGCCTTAGTTTGAGCGGGACCCCTGGGCCCAAATCTGCCTATCATAATGTTCTATTTGTAGGTTTCTAGAATCTCTTTATCCGTCAATAAAACTATCAGCCTATCATTCAAAACAAAGATTTTTATGAGCAATATGACAACTATAAAATAAAATTTAAATGTTTAAAAACAGAAGGTAAAGTTAAACTAAGTATGTATCTAATTAATGGTATCAGCTATATCTCTTGTGCCCATGGGACCAGGCACAAAATTTTCTATCTGTAACATCACATTACATCACATTTCCTACTTTTTCAATACATTCTAGACAGGGAGCATTTCGTGCTTTAGCTTTGTATTAGAGATGCCCAACCTATACAACTGTCTCAGGTATAGAGAAAGTTATTCCAGCACATCCAAACACTATAATTCTGCTACCTCACTGAGTTTAATTAAAGGACAATGAAAATTATTGAAAAAAAATTAAACTACTTCAACATTGTTCTTGACAGTAGTACTGGGAGATTCCATGCTATTGCTTTGGGACACTGTTTTATTTGTGAATTGTTGGATAAAATAATTGAGCCGTGACGTAATTTTATTTTTATATATTCTAGTTTTATTATGTGCAGTGTGGCCATAAACCAGCATTCCTGACTCATGCTGAGGGAGTATGGGAATGAAATTCAGAGAGAAGTTGTTAGATTATTTCTTTCATTTTGTAGTCTTAAATGTTATTTATCCATATCAATAAAAATCACAGTGACATATACAGAAATATTTTTTACATGTGTGGGTGTGTTTTCTTATTTTTTTAGAAAAACAGTTGCAACGGTGAAACTAGTAGAAATGAATGGCATGGCTTGAGACACTAATTTATAGTTGGATTCATAAAAGTAATAATAGTTAACTTATAAGAGTAGTAAAGACTGTGGTCACCTTGGAGAATCATAAAATATCAAACCATTTAACTACCTAAAATATTGATAGATAATGAGGAAACACTTTACTTGTGTTTTCTATAAAAATTATTACATTGAGAAACCAAGTGAGGGTACATCTAACAAATTTCTGGAATGCATGTTTTTTAATGAGATTGTATGAGGCACTAAGACAAATGATTGCTGACATCACCTAATGAGAGTCAGCCAGACGTAGAATGCCTGTTGGAAGAATTCACTCTTTTGCTGAGGCATTCAACCCTGAATGCAAGCAAACCTCCAGAGCTAACACTGCTTGACAGAAAATGAGCACCACAGTATGCTGTGATGTGTGCAGTACAGATTCGGTAAATTCCAGGAAAGCATATCAACTACCCACAAGATTAAACAAGTGGAGAGATGAAAAATATACATGTTATTGCAATGGCTATGAGTAATTAAAGCCCCTTCCCCACAAAATTTTATTTGCTTCTATTGCAAAAATATATGCCAAAGACATAGTAATTTTCTCCATAGTACTAATTAATATGACCAGCATGAACTACATTCTTTTGGTAATACATTTTTTCTTTTATATTGTCTATGGAAGCTTTGTATTACTTACGGTAATTTATGCCTTTAATCTTTTAGTTAATACACCCAGAGGCCATAGAATTTGGGCAGCTAAGAAGACGGAAATAATATCATACATAAATCCCAACAGTTACAAACTCTGTTTTTGCTTTCTAAACTTAAGCAGGTCAAGATTTCCCTCTCTCTCTCTCTCTCTCTCTCTCTCTCTCTCTCTCTCTCTCTCTCTCTCTCTCTCTCTCTCTCTCTCTCTCTCACACACACACACACACACACACACACACACACACACACACACATCCCATTTCCCCCTTTTACCATTAACTTTTGTTATCATTTATATGACTTGCAACTTTGAGTGATGATCCTATTGTTTATTTTGTTTTCCTCAGTTTTTAAAAGTGAATATTTAAGCTCAGATCCAATTCATAAATCACATTTCAAACCAGCACATTATTCTTATAGTGCTAAGGTCCTTTGAAATAATGCTTTAACTCTAGCATTTCTGGGAAATTGATTTCCTGATCAAGCACTCACACAAATCCTAAGGCTATATGATCTACTTTTATCTAATTGGATCCTTTCCTTTCCTTCACATTCTCCTGCCTCAGCCTGTTGGAACTGCTGTTTTCCTCTTTCCTTCTGAGTATGAAAACTTTTGGATTTCATGTATGAGTGAGATGATAAGGTGTTTGTTTTTCTGTATCTGTTTATGTCCTAAGTATGACATCATCTGCACTCATCACATTGCTACAAATGACAGATTCCTGCACTTTCAAAGCTCATGGGTAATTAAAGATTCTCAGTACAAAAAAATATTATATATGCTAACGAATACATTAATTTTCCTGAGCTGAAATTCCAGAGTATATACAAAGGTCAAAAACATCACTTAAATGCAAATAGTTATTAACTACCAATGAAATATAAAAATTAGTCATCCCACATAATATATCATTTAATGAGATTTCATTCATCTGCAACAAGCAGCACCATTAAACGGCCTCCCTGGCTATAAAGCTCAGGCTCCTCCAGACTCAGCAGAATAATTTCAGGGTAGATTCTGGCTGATAACTCCCAGGTTTTTTACTCTGAGCCCTACTTTCAGAGGAAAGTAATCCTCTTCTGTTCTGAGTTATCAAGCCAATTTACACTCCTGTACTGTATACTCATCCTTCTCCCTGAGAGGAAAAGATAACCATTATTTTCCTACCAGAACACCTTGATAGAAATAAGTATATACATCAGGATGATGCTAGTTTCTGGTGTTGTGTTCTACAAGGAAATGGCAGCTCATGATCATACACAGGCACCTTCTCTACCGGCTCTAGTACCACTCTTAACTCTTTCTGTGCCATTCAAATGATTTACACCGATCTGAAAAACTTTTACCCTTCATTAATAAAATCAGTAACATACCACTTCTCTGAATGAACAGCAGGCAGATTCTTTTGAACTCCTTCATTCAAACAAGTAAAACACTTTTATGCCCTTTCCAAGGATCAACTGGAAATGCAAATGATCCTCCTCTTCTAAGACTCTTAGACAATAACAGTGAGATGAATCCTGTTAGACTGAGTAAACCTCCATTGAGACCATTTTCTCCCTTGCAGAATTAAAAAAAAAAATTGACTCTTGATGAAATGTCACCTATCATTGAAACTGATTAAATGTCATCATTTTTGTGATTTCTAAACTCAAAGTAACTGATAAAAATGATGAAGGGATTTGGTACAATTTACGAAGTCACAGAAGTAGGAAGCACAGGAGCCATTGTTGCTCATGTGCCTACAACAGATCTGCAGCATAGGGAGAGCTCAGTCTTTATGTGTTGAATGCATATGTGAATGAATATTATTGCATAATACAATGTCTTGGGTTTTACTTCCACATACTTCTAGCCAACCACATTGTGACATCTTGGGAAGTAAGAAATGTGTCTGATGCCAGAATGCCATCTTGATCTTAGAAGCTGATACGTTTTGAAGGATCAAATGCAATGAGCAAGCCTAGTTCGAGGGATTACCTCTCTTGGAGCTAGTCAGACTGTCTCATCCATGCATATTGCTATTTTTCATTTTCTGATCCTTCCACATAAAGAATTGCAATGATTATTATATATACACCTAATTCTTTAACATAATCATGTTGTTGTAGTTATATCTCTTTTAAAGTGGAAAAATATACAGAACTAGAAATGATAATACTGAGTGAGTTAACCCAGAAGCAGAGACTCACATGGTATATACTCACTTATAATTGGACACTAGCCCAAAAGGCATGTACCATGAAATTCTTCACTTACAGGGAGATTGAAATAGATGTGAGGACATCCTGTTGGGACTCTAGGTGAGAGAAATATAGGAGATGGGGAAATAGAAGGATCCAGAGGGTCCTAGAAATCTATAAGAAGAACATCATAATGGGTGGATCTGAACTCAGGGGAGTCTGCTCAGGCTACTGAACCAACTAAGAACAATGTATGCAATAAACATTGAACCCTTGCTCAGATCTAGCCAATGGACAGGACATTCTCCACAGTTATGTGGAAAGCGGTGACTGACTCTGACATGAACTCTGGTGCCCCATATTTGACCACTTCCCCTTGGTGGGGAGGCCTGGTGGCACTCACACAAAGAATAAGCAGGCAACCAAGATGAGACTTGATAGCCTATGACCATATAGTTGGGGAGTAGGTCCCTCTCAGTCATAGACCTAGGGGAGGGGAATAGGGTGAAAGCAAGAGGAAGGGAGGAACGGGAGGATACAAGTGATGGAATAACAATTGAGATGTAATCTGAATAAATTAATTAAATTTAAAAATTAAAAAAATAAAGTCATCTAGTATTTACTACCATGAAAATAAGAGAAGTAAAAATAATAAAATACTACAGAGTAATTTCTTAGTTACCATTTGTCTCATTTCCACATTGTATACACTAAATCACTGAATTCATTTATTATTTCTAACCATATTTTTATAGTCTTTAGGTACTTCACGATACAGAATCTGGTAATCCACAGATGGAAATATTTTTTTTTCTAATTTGGATGCTACTGATCAGTTGGTTGATGGATTAATTTTTCAGTACTAGGAAAAGCCCATTGTGATGGCAATTAGCCATGGTTAGACTCCACCCAAACCTTGTTTCATATTTTTTACTTAACCAAGTCTTTAATTTTTCAATTTTAGTAAAATTAATATGAGTAAATTGAAATAAATCAAGGCTTTGGAATCCCAAGGCACTGTTGAGGTTGTAAGGATATGCTGAGACTGACAGTGGAAACCGATGTGTTGTAGCCAATGCCCCTTAGTCACACTGGCTGGACAGAGCCTCTGAATTCTCATGCGCCTGACAATGAGCTGGGTCAGGTGTGAGCGTAGGGTCCCCTTTCTTTCCTTTGCTTCAGGCTAGTTTTGTGTTTTGACCCATCCGCTTGCAGAGTGGAGATGGAGGTCTAGGTCTTCTAAGTGAGCATGTCCCAGGGTTTGTTTCAGAGTGAAAACCAAGCCTACAGAAGATGAGCACAGAGCTCTTCCAAAAACTCCACACACACACCACCTTGACATGAGGCCTGCTGGGTGGCTTTTAAGCCCCTCTTTGCAGCACAGAAAGAGAAGCTTGTAGAAGCCCCCATCATCACTCAAGAGCATCCATACATGTGCCCAAGACCTGCCCAAAAAATATTTTGATTTCTGACTTTGTAATGATTCATGTGAGATAGTCATTAACAACCACACTGACTGAGCTAATTAAAAGTTTTAAGTCTATTTTAATTGATGACCAGACCAAGAGCCAGCTTGCACCTCTGAAAGTTCTCTTGGTACCCAAGTTCAGGTTTACAGAGCTATTAAAGGCATAAGCCACAAAGACCACAATTTACATCAAGTTAGAAAAGGGTCAGAATAATTTTGCTATATTCATTCCTGGCAGAGCATAGCAGCTATTTTCAACATAGCATGTTGATTTATTTGGTTGATTCTTCTGGACCATAGCAAAGTCCATGGAAATCTCCAAGTGCTACTAAGCAGACATGAAACTCTGGAGAAGGAGTACAGAGTTGTCTAAGAAAACACAAAATGGACTCAGAACAATATGGTGTTACCTTAGTTATTTCAATTCCAAACATGAGAATTAGCATTTTCAGCAGGTAGCCCAAATGATTCTAAAGCAGATACTATCTGGACCAGGTACAGAAATCACTGCCTTGTTGAAAGTGTGTCTCTACTTTCTACAGGGAAAAATACAAGAGAAAAGTGCTACAGGGCTATGGGATCACATGCAGAGCAACTGTTGACTGGTAATTTCACACAGAGCAAACAGCAGAACAGATAATTGCTCTGGTTAAGTTGGAGATGCAGAAAACATCACTAACCAATCTGGACCCTATTGGTGGCGGAGTGGTGCCTTCAAATGCGTTCACTGACACTAACACTGATGGGATTTGAATGCCAGTCTCCAGGTTCTGATGAGTTTGCCTGCCTTTCCTTAGCTTTGAAGTGTCACTTGCTGGCCGTACTTATATCAAGTGCCCATGACAGTAATATCTGAGTGCCCTTTACAGTCTTGAGAAGTGACCCGTTCATTTAACTGTGGAGTGAAAGTGACTGCTGTCCCTCCTCCTCCTCCTCACAGAAGCAGAGCAACAATGCAATTGCATATAGAGTGGAAAAGCACTAACACTATGCTGTATCCCATTTAATTTGTGTGGATAATGATTTTCAGGATGAAAAAGCATCAATATCGCATTGTTGCCCTGTCATAAGCGATCAAATCAGCATTTTTACTCCCTAGGTTTGGTTACTGTACTAAACTCTTAGAGTATGGTTTTCTGCTGCTTCTTCTGTTTACCGTTATTTTCAGGCCTCACTCCAGCAAGCACATTCCAGGCCTCCTTAAATTTTGCCATGCTAGGCCCAGGCCTTAATGCCAACCATTAATAAATGGGACCTCATGAGACTGAGAAGCTTCTGTAAGGCAGGAGACACTGTCAAGAGAACAAAGAGACAGCCTACAGACTGGGAAAAAATCTTCACCAACCCTACATCTGACAAAGGTCTAATATCCAAAATATATAAAGAACTCAAGAAATTAAACACCACCAAACCGAATAACCCAATTGAGAAATGGGGCTTGGAACTAAACAGAGAATTCTCAACAGAGGAATATCAAATGGCTGAGAAACACTTAAAGAAATGCTCAACCTCCTTAGTCATCAGGGAAATGCAAATCAAAACAACTCTGAGATTCCATCTTACACCCATCAGAATGGCTAAGATCAAAAACTCAAGTGACACCACATGCTGGTGAGGATGTGGGAGAGAGGAACACTCCTTCATTGCTGGTGGGAATGCAACTAGTACAGCCACTTTGGAAATCTATCTGGTGCTATCTCAGAAAAATGGGAATAGGGCTTCCTCAAGACCCAGCTATTCCACTCCTTGGAATATACCCAGAAGATGCTCCAGCACACAACAAGAAAATTTGCTCAACCATGTTCATAGCAGCCTTATTCATAATAGCCAGAACATGGAAACAGCCTAAGTGTCCCTCAGTAGAAGAATGGATAAAGAAACTGTGGTACATATACACTATGGAATACTACTCAGCTATTAAAAACAAGGAATTCCCGAAATTTGTGGATAAATGGATTGAGCTAGAAATGATCATAATGAGTGAGTTAACCCAGAAGCAGAAAGAATCAAATGGTATATACTCACTTATATCTGCATACTAGCCCAAGGGGCATGTCCCACGAAAGCCTTCACTTACCAGGAACTGGGACAGAGGGGAAGGCATCTATTGGGACTCTAAATGAGAGACGCATGGGAGATAGCAAATAAAAGGATCCAGAGGGTCCTAGAAATCTACAAGTAGAACAATATGATAGGCAGATTTGGGCCCAGGGGTCCCGCTCAAACTAAGGCACCAGCCAAGGACAATACAGGAGGTAAACTTTAAACCCCTTCCCAGATCTAGCCAATGGTCAGAATATTCTCCACAGTTGAGTGGAGAGTGTGATATGACTTTCTCATGTACTATGGTGCCTCACATTTGACCATGTCCCCTGGAGGGGGAGACCTGGTGGCACTCAGAGGAAGGACAGCAGGTAGCCAAGAAGAGACTTGATACCCTATGAGAATATATAGGGGGAGGTGATCCCCCTCAGGAACAGTCATAGGGGAGGGGAATAATGGGAAAATGGGGGGGGGAATGGGAGGATACAAGGGATGGGATAAACATTGAGATGTAACAAGAATAAATTAATTAAAAAAAATGTTTTTGCCATGCTAACACCACACTCCTCTTCATGTCTGACTCTTACATTTCAGTCACATGGCTCTCTTGAATTATCATTTCCATTTCCACATACCCACACTGTCAGTGTGTTCCCCACATTTTGAATGAAATGACCCGCAACCACTTAAAGACTTAATCTACTTTAAGAAACTGTGTTCATCTGTTTAGGTTGGCCATGAAAGAGTCAGAGCCCAAGCCTGAGCATTTACCGGTACTTTACCTTGTAACTACCAATACCTTCTAACCTATGAAACCCAGAGATTAGCTATTTCCCTAGAAGGTGCAATGCGCTTTCCTAAATAAAAAGCAAAACAAACAAACAACAATGATAAAAAGCAAGCAAGCAATCAAACAGTAGAACAAAACACAGGTCAGGACTGGTTAACGTGGACCACCAAATTCCCATCAAACCAGTGAGGTGGGGGTGGTCACAGTTCTTCCAACCAGCCTTTGAATCACAATAAAATTAGGAACAGCTAACAGATTTTTCTTTCCTGTCACATCTGCCATGTAGCAGAAAATACAAAAGTACCCAATAAGTATTGTGAAGCACAGCTAAAGGGGGCTGCAAAGATGGCTCAGCAGTGATGGCTCAGCAGTTTAGCCAGAAAACCATTCTCACCAAAGGCCTGAGTTTGGTTCCCATCAACTTCTGAAACTGGAAGTCTAAGGGTATCAAATGTCTCTGGCCTCCATGGATATTGTGTACACAAATATTTATGTACACATTCATATACCACACATACACACACACACACACACTATGCTACATATGTACACAGACCACACACACATATATTCATATGAACACACAGCACAAAACACATGCACACATCACCACCACACACAAGTATATTCACACACTCACAAATACACACACACTACATAATGCATGCACATGCCACACACACATACACACAAATACCACACACATATACACACAGCAACATCACATACACACACCACAACTACCACATACACACACACACACACACACACACACACACATAATTAAATAACAAAAACAATCAAACATTTAAAAGAAAAGTTCAAGGATAGATAACACACAGTGTGCACTGGTGAAAGATGTGGTGTTACGATTTAAGTTGTAGACACCACAAAGTCATACCATGCCCCGGATCTCACATGAGAGGTTTCTTGAGGTGGCAGGTATGCAAAGACTGTCTCTGGGTGAGGGAAGGAAGGGAAAGAGGGGAAGAAGAGAAGACATTGTCTTTTTATAAGGGGACATAGCACATGCACATTTCAAGTCTTGGTGACAGTGGAAGTGCGTCACAGTTTGAGGTTGATGGTGAGGTGGCCCGCTAGGTTACTGAAAGTCAGCTTAGAGGTGGGGTTTTCCAACATATGGTAGCTGGAAGTCCCGATGTTCTGAAACCTTTTAGGTTCCGCCCCTTAATAATGCTGTGTGTTGTGCTTTCTCAGAGAAGAACCCAGCCATCCAACTTGAGGAGCTCAAATTGTTAGAGCACTGTTCTCCAATGTGTTTTTAGCATAGAACTGGGGATTTTAAAAAATAAACTGTATCATTGGCACCCAGTCTCCTTCCTGACCCTACTTTTGAAGAGGTTAAGACAAAACCACACAGAACACTCTTCAGAAGGGAATTAATCAAACCCCCTCTGAAGTTGTTTCGTCTTAACATTCAAGTCAGAACACTGAAGAATGAGTCTCTTTATATCTATTATTTAATCAATAAGAAATAAAACTTCTAGCATTAACAAATTGCCATTTCTGCAAGAACAGATTCATTTAGTTTGGCACATGGTTCCTCAGCATTAACATAAATGCAAACAAGTCTGGATTTTTCACTCCACTGAACAAAAAGTATTTTTTTTTTTTTTTGCCAACCTAGGGAATTATTTTTCATTATATCGTATTTCTTTAATTAAAACTAGCCAGAAGAAATTCTCTACCCCACATCACTGTATGTATTAAATTTCTAAGAATCCTAAAGCAACTCAAGAGACTTTCAATTTTAGAAAACAGCCAGACATTAAAATCAATAGATGAGCTCACACTGCTGTTACTATAGTAGAGGTCTCTGATGGAAACGGAACAATCTGGTATTAACAACTTGGTATTGCTTCTGCCAGTTAAAGAAATGTCTATGTCTATGTTTTGTTATATAAACAATATAACCAGGACCAGAGAGTAAGGACTTGTGTTTTCATTACAGCAATGTTAATTAGCCTATTTATTTGGTACAAGAGGATCATTAATTCAGATGTGTGAATGCTGCTTCTGTATGTAATTCACAAGCAAAGGTACATCCACTAGTAGGGAGAGTTACCCTGGACTTCTCAGGAGAGACCACGAAGGGTTACCCTGGACTTCTCAGGAGACACCACGAAGGGTTATCCCGGACTTCTCAGGAGAGACCACGAAGGGTTAACCTGGACTTCTCAGGAGAGACCACGAAGGGTTACCCTGGACTTCTCAGGAGAGACCACGAAGGGTTACCCTGGACTTCTCAGGCAACAAAATTCTGAATATTTACCACCATTAACTCCTGTGTTGCTTTTTCATAAAGATAGTTAAAAATGGAGGCACTTAATCCTCTGATATTTATGTTGTACTACAAATATATTCAGTTATTTTAATCCCATGTCAAATGTAAGATGTTTAAAGCTGTGTGCTCATTTCTGCAAGGCCAGTAGGGGATACTCAGGTGATCTCACCTGGATCTTGATACAAAGGAGACCACAGATTGTGTAGTTGGAAGATTCCTATCCAAATACTATGACATCACAGGGATTCCTAGAGAGAGTTGTGTGCCAATCAAAGTAAGCAGTCCCTTGGTTTATGTCTTACATAGTTTCAGAAAGAGCTTGAACAAAACACATGAAACTCAATGTTTCAAATTTCTAACTGAACCCAGGAGTTATATCTACCGTGCAATGTTGTTTTGACAATAAATAGGCTTGTGACAAATGGAATAATGTGTTTTACGTATAATCACTGACAGAGAAGGACCTACTTTCCCATCATTATACAATATTCTAATTCCAAAGCTTATGCATGTTCCATTCAAGGAGCTAAATTATCTTCAAGGGCAGTCCATGCACTTGTATGACTAGGAAAACACACTACATTCTCACTAACTAATTGCATTTGTTAGTACTTTGATATTTGTTTTTAGATTTAATGCTGGCTCTTTTATTTAATGCATTAATAACAAAATACATAAATAACCGTGGCTTACATTTTAAACATTTTAATAACTCTTTTCTAATATTATTAGTTCCCCTTATAGTATACGATTTTAGGTTATTAAAAGCATTATTTCAAGCAAAGCAGCAAGATTACAACAACCGTTACAGAACGGTCCATGGTGAACAGTTAATCCTACCCTGTCACAATGAAAGTTGATATCAAAAATAGTGCTAAGATCTGTCTGGGCAGAAAACCAAGAGGAGAAACCATACTGCGATGCAGATATGATCGGGTATTTGTTAGACCTCTGCATGGATATGAAAGACAAGACTGGCAAGATAGAACTTGAAATACTTAAATATTCTTGGGTGAACTTTTTTAGATAACACTTCATCTCCTAGGCTCCAATTCCTTTTTTCCACTAGCTCAGTCCAAAACACATTAGAATCTTCCAACAGTTCCCTTCAAACCCTGGCTGCCCTGTCTTGAAAGCATATTCAAGTTCCGAGTGCTGCACCCTTTCTGTCTCTGCTTCATGAATCCACATGAACCTGATCTCCACATATGTAATCATAAGTCCTACCTGCTTATCAAAGAAGGTTGAGGCCCATTTAACAGAGATACAAGGGTAAAAATTCTTACAGAATCTGGGAGGGACTGCCTCTCGGAGCGCATTCTTAGAAATTTAAAGATTTCAAATATTTGAGGTTTTTTTTTATTAATATATTCTTGTTACATCTCAGTGGTTATCCCATCCCTTGTATCCTCCCATTCTTCCCTCCCTCCCATTTTCCCCTTATTCCCCTCCCCTATGACTGTTCCTGAAGGGGATTATCTCCCGCTGTATATGCTCACAGGGTATCAAGTCTTTTCTTGGTAACCTGCTGTTCTTCCTCTGAGTGCCACCAGGTCTCCCCTTCCAGGGGACATGGTCAAATGTGAGGCACCAGAGTACGTGAGAAAGTCATATCCCACTCTCCACTCAACTGTGGAGAATGTTCTGACCATTGGCTAGATCTGGGTAGGGGTTTGAAGTTTACCACCTGTATTGTCCTTGGCTTTTTTGTTGTTGTTGTTGTTTTGTTTTTTGAGACAGGGTTTCTTCGTGTAGCCTTGGCTGTCCTGGACTCACTTTGTAGACCAGGCTGGCCTCAAACTCACAGCGATCCACCTGCCTCTACCTCCTGAGTGCTGGGATTAAAGGCGTGTGCCACCACTGCCTGGCCAAAGATTTCAAATGTAACAAGTTTTTTTTTTTTTTTAAATCACCAAATATAAGTAAATAAGCCCCTGTGTGTGGCCTTGGAATCTTGAACTCAACTTTCTGAGCATATTACAGAGTCTGTTGCTATGGAATATCCAACCTAGCAGCATTCCTGGGAAGGTTACAAAGGCATGATGATTTTGAAGCAGCCTCAGGATCCTTGGGTCGTGAGTTTTTCGCCAAAGGGATCCCATGGGAGCCTCAAGTCAGGCTGCTGCCAAGGTTATCATTATCTCTCCACAATCTGACAGCAGGACCCATTGACGAAGACAACGCCTACACAGCTCATTAACATGGTCCAGCTGGTGCCTACCTGTGCATTCACCTCTATGTGTCAGAACAGAAAGGTACCCTGCATGCTGCCAGAGGAGAAATGTAAACATCGACCCAGCTGCAAATGCTTGTACTAACGAGGATGCTTTACCTGTGAGATAATGCTAGTGCAATGATGGCACAAATATTGTGGAAGAAACAATATCTGAGTTGACTGATAGAACTCATATTCAACATTGCTTGAATGACCAAGAAGCTGAAACTAGATACCCCAGGGACATAGGGGAAAACCAAATACTACTATTCTACAAAAGGAATGCAGCAATAAAATGACTCTTATTGACACTCTGCTATACTCATAGACCAATGTCTTGCTCAGCCATCATCATAGAAAGTTCCTCCTGCAGCAGATGTATGTGTGAATATGTGTGTATACATATATGTGTAGTATATGTGTATATATGTACGCATACACACATGCGGCTTTAAGTATTTTGTGGTTTTTTTTGGGATTTCTGGGTGTGCAAATGAGTGGATCTCTGCATCTATATCTGTCTCTTATGCCTTTTCTTGGGCTGTTTTCCTTCTGTTTGTTATTTTATTTCATTTTATTATTATCCCTGCAACGTCTATTTTCTAATAACAGAAAGGGGTGGATCTGAATAGAAAGGGAGGAAGGGAGAATCTAGGAAGAGTAAGGGAAAACAAAACCATAATCAGTAAATATTAAAAGAGAAAAATCTATTTTCAGTAAAAGAAAAGGAAGAGAGAAATAGCCTCAGGAAGATGGGGAAGGAATTCTCAATTAGGTATGCTCCTGGCTTGATTTCAATTCTCCAAAAAAGACAAAAAGCAACTTGATAAAGAAAGAAGTTATATGTCTTAGTGGTTCAGGGAATCATGTAGGGAAACTGAGGCAGAAACTGAAAGAGAAACTATGGAGGAGCACCATCTACTGCATTGCCTTTACGACTTGCTCAGCTACCTTTTGTTTGCTTGTTTGTTTGTTTGTTTTAGCTTATTTATTTATTCACTTTGCATCCTGATTGCAGTCTCCCCACCCTTCCAGTTCCCCAAAGAGGGACTCTGCTGGATAAGGCAAAAGTCGACTTCTCTGGATAACCATTTCATGTTTGGTCTAGGAAGATGGACTCCCTTTCTTAGCAGGGTCCTCACTCCGCCTGATCTGGTAACCTCAGATTTTGTAAGTGGTATCACACAGTCTTAGAAGTCATTCCTTACACACAGGATAATTAAGTACTGTTTTCTCCTTCTTGGGATAGGGTACCATGGTATTGACTGTAAACAAGGCACTGTGTGTAGATTAAGAATCCTGGCACCCTTAGCTCTAGCAATTCAGACACAATCACTCTCAGAATTCCCTCCCTGCTGCCTAAGGATTATAAATCCCTGATTCATAAGTAAAGTTTGGCTTATTTTCTCACTCCACCACAACCCTCTCAGTCTCAAAGGGGTCCTGAAGGATGTGCTGTCATGCAAGATTACCTGCTCCATCATGGCAAGACCTGTGCTGGGGGCTGGGGAAGCACCCACCAAGCAAGCATCTCACAGCTCCTTGCTTTGGACATCTGCCCACTTCCCTTGCTGTGCCTGGCAGCTGTAACACTGTTACACCATCATAGGTCTTTGGAATGTGTTCTGGTACTGACAATTTTGCTGGCTTTTGGCTGGTTTTAGGCATTTGTCCACTTTCTTTGCCTTGACTTCAGCAGGAGGAGCTGTTACACTTGTGGAACTCCTGAATCTTCACTGCCTCCCAAGACTTGCAGTCTTATTCTATAAAGAGCTAAGTGTTAACATCTGGTGTAGGAACTCATTTCCCTCTTCCCCCGGAGATACTGGGAACCTGGCCCAAGCCACAAGCCTCACCCTCAAAGTGCTCTAGCTGCCCGAGTGAGAAACAGGACTTCTGAAGTCCAGGTCTATTTATTCTCATGTGGAAGCAAGCAGTGCCTGGACTGACTCTCCAGAAGTAGGGCCCAGACCCATGGCCACCAGATGCAGAGGCAGAATGATACCCAAGCATACCCCTTCCCCACACTCTCCCCTCTCCTTCTCCTTCAAGAAAGGGGGGCTTCCCAAGGGTACCATTCTGCCATGACCCATTAACTCATTGCAGAATTAGAAGCATCCTCTCCCACTGAGGCTAGACAAGGCAGCCCAGCTAAATGATATGGATCCAAATTCAGGCAACAGAGTCAGAGACAGCCCCTGCTCCTATTGTTAGGGGACCCACATGATGACCCAGGTACACATCAGCTACATCTGTGTACAGGGTCTAGGTCCATGCCATGCATGCTCTTTGGTTGGTGGTTCAGTCTTTGTCACTTACCTTTCTTATATAGAGTTTCTACTTCCAAGGGGTGGCACTACCCACAGTGTGCTGGATCTTCCATCTCAACCAGCAATAAAGAAAATGCCCCCACAGACATGCGCAAAGGCCAACCTAATGAAAGTTAGCTCTCAGTTGAGATTTCTTTATTTCAGGTATGTCTAGATTTGTGTTAACCTGACAAAACTATAATACGTTCTGGCTACTTTTCCAAAAGAGGGCAACATATATCTTAATGATTAATAAATACATAATGATTAGACACGGTGCATTCAAAGATTTTTAGAAATCTAAGCAGTATTAATGAAGAAGAATGTGATTTTCATAAGAAGCTGTCATAAAATTTTATTTTTTAATTTTGATTTATTATTATTAATTCACATTATATCCCAGTTATAATACACTCACTCTTCCTTCTCCCCTCCCTCCCTCCCTTTTCCATTCTATTTCCCTCCCCATGACCACTGACATGTGGTGTCCTCCTCCCCCACCATCTGATCCCAGCCTATCCTGTCTCACCTGGACACTCTGCATCCCCTTCCTCCATGTTCCAACAGGTCCTCTCCCCTAAGGGGAATTGATCATATTGAAAGCACCTGAGTTCTTGTCAAAGGAATTCCCCTGTTCCACCAACATGTAGAGAATGATCTGCTGCCCATTGGCTACATCTTCATCAAGGGGTCTGTGTCCTCTGCCTGCAATGTCTTTGGTTGGTGTATCAGTTTGTGCAGGCCCCCGGGTCCAGATCCTCCCGCCTTGATTGTTTCCTTATGAAGCTCCTAACAACTCTCCCTCCTGCTCTCCTCATGTTTCCATCCCCCAACTCTTCCATACAATTTGCAGCTCACTGCATAGAATCTGGTTACATGTACCAGTGTCTGTCCCAATCCCCCACTGGGTAGAACTTCTCAGAGGATATCTATGTTGGGCTAATATTGACTTATCAGTGAGTATCAGTGAGTATGTACCATGCTTGTCTTACTGGGTCTGGGGTACCTCATTCAGGATCATCATTTCTAGTTCCATGCATTTGCCTGAAAATTTCAAGATTCCCTTGGTCTTGGTAAGTGAATAATATTCCATTGTGTAAATGTACGCAGTTTCTTTATCCATTCTTCAGTTGAGGGACATCTAGGTTGTCTTCAGAGTCTGGCTATTACGAATAAAGCTGCTATGGGCACAGTTGAGCAAATGTCCTTGTTGTATGGTGGAGCATCTTTTGAGGATATGCCCAGGAGTGGGTTAGCTGGGTCTTGAGGTAGCCCTGTTCCCAATTTTCTGAGAAAGTGCTAGATTGATTTCCAAAGTGGTGTATAAGTTTGCACTCCCACCAACAATGAAGGGGTGTTCCCCTTTCTCCGTATCTTTGCCAGTATGTGCTGTCACTTGAGTCTTTGATCTTAGCCATTCTGATGGGTGTAAGATGGAATCTCAGAGTCGTTTTGATTTGCATTTCTCTGATAACTAAGGCCATTTCTTTAAGTGTTTCTCAGCCATTCAATATTCTTCTGTTGAGAATTCTCCGTTTAGCTCCAGACTCCATTTTTAAATTGGGTTATTTGGTTTGGTGATGTTTAAATTCTTGAATTCTTTATATATTTTGGATATTAGCCCTTTGTCAGATGTAGGCTTGGTGAAGATCTTTTCCCAGCCTATATACTGTTGCTTTGTTCTGTTGACAGTGTCCTTTGCCTTACAGATGCTTTTCAGTTTCATGAGGTCCCATTTATTAGAGACTGAGCTGTTGGTGTTCTGTTCAGGAAGTTTTCTCCTGTGTCAATGAGCTCAAGGCTCTTCCCCACTTCTTCTAACAGATTTAGTGTCTCTGGTTTTATGTTGAGGAATTTAATCCATTGGACTTTATTTTTGTACAAAGTGATAAATATGGATCTATTTGCATTTTTCTACATGTAGCTAGCCAGTTAGACCAGCACCATTTGTTGAATGCGCTTTTTTTTTCCATTGTATGGATTTGGCTTACAAAATTTTCTTATGTCCTATATCACTTCCACCCTTTCACAAAACAGAGAAGTTACCCAATAGTGAGTATGAGCTATGAGCTAAGCATCCAAAGCCAAGTTCCTGTCTTCCTCTTTCATGTATTGAAAAGGAAAACATACTGTAATTACAGAGGTCACACAATTGGTGATGGTGTTCTAGGAGGGGTGGATTTACTGTCACTAGTCAGCAAGGGGCTTCCTATCTTTCCCTTCTTGGGCTCATTTCTCGCTGGTTGTAAACCTCCTGTAGAAAAACGTAGTTATTTGCCTTGTTCTCCTGTCAGCCACTTAGAGAAAGTTCTGTTGTGTAGCTATCTCCTCTGACTTGAGATGTTCCCTCCTGGTGGTTAGGGGGAACTCGTAAGACTCAGGAAGTTCATGAAACTTACAAGCCCAGGATGTTCAGCAGCCAGTTCCCTCCACAGGTAGTAGACAACCACTGCAGCTCCCTACAAGTTGTGCAGGGAGTTTCAGGGATGCAGCATCTGTACAGTGCTGGCTTGTCTTGTGCTTTCCAACAATATAGCTACCCTGGAATCGCTCAAGTTCCTCTTAGTAACCCAAACAAACCTATTACAAACCTATCAGTTAACTAAGCTACAATTGGACAGAGGGCTTTGTTTTTGTTTTGCTTGTTTGTTTTGGGTTTTTTTTTTCTACTTTGTTTTTGATGCCCTATATGAAGTGCCTAGACCTTTGTCTTTGTCCCTCTAGGAAGTTACAAACAGTTTCTGTAATAATTTATTATAGAAAAAAAGTGAATGATATAAGAAAAACCATAAGGAACAAGTGCCATGACAGATGAGAGATAAGTGAGGTCAGTGTAAAGAAAATGCCGTGAGAGAAAAGAGGCAGGTGTTCCTTAATACGAGGATTTAGATAGGAAACAACCTACGTAGCCAGACACCAGCTGGCCAAGAACAAATGAAAGGTGTGAGAATGCAAGCAGGCCATATATACACACACATCTGACAGTTCCATGTGGCTGATCCACAGAGCAAGGACATAGGATCTAGCGCAGCTCCTGACACTGAATATGTAAAGAATAATATCCAGGTAGCAAACTGTCTCTGTTGTCATCTTCTCATCTGGAAAGCTACTAACCTGAACTCCCAGCATACTCAGGTAATCAGGTTTATTTATTCTTTCTCAAGTCTCTGATGGGGTTGAATACCAGGTAGTTTAGTCTTAAAATGAAGCTTAGATGTTCAGGGTTTAAGATGATCAGCTTTGAAGTATTGGGGACATAATCTTGCCATCCTCCCCTGCAGGATCTCTGCACCCACCTGCTCCACTTTGTGTCCTCTGTCCTGTGACTTTAAGAGAAGGGGCTTCAAGGACAATACAGGAGGTAAACTTTAAACCCCTTCCCAGATCTAGCCAATGGTCAGAATATTCTCCACAGTTGAGTGGAGAGTGTGATACGACTTTCTCACGTGCTCTGGTGCCTCACATTTGACCATGTCCCCTGGAGGGGGAGACCTGGTGGCACTCAGAGGAAGGACAGCAAGTAGCCAAGAAGAGACTTGATACCCTATGAGAATATATAGGGAGAGGTAATCCCCCTCAGGAACAGTCATAGGGGAGGGGGAATAATGGGAAAATGGGAGGGAGGGAAGAATGGGAGGATACAAGGGATGGGATAACCATTGAGATGTAACAAGAATAAATTAATAAATAAAAATATATATATATATATATATAAAAGAGAGAGAAGGGGCTTCTCAGATTTTGTTTGTTTGTTTCCTCCCCTTAGCAGTAGGACTTGATATTTTGAATTTTGGAAGAACAAAAAGATAAATAAACTGGGATTTTTGTTTTGTTTTGTGTTAAAAAAAAAAAAAAGATGTTAAAGATGTCTTTAGGTCTATATGGGGTTGAAGACCATGTAGTTTAGTTTTACAATGAAGCTTAGTTGTTTAGGGGTTAAGATGTTTTTAGGTCTAGATAGATGTTTTAAGTTGATAATGACAATATGTGATTGAGATTGATCTAAATTCAGAATTTTAGACTCACTGAGATAGAAAAGACATTTTATTCAAGGCTGTCAAATACAAATAGCCAAAACACTAAGAGTGTAACATTTATATAATTACTGATTGCATCATGGTTCTTCTTGCTGTAGGTAGTTTATTGTATATATGTGTAACAATATAAATGCATATGTAAAAATAAGAAAATATTTAGTTAAAAAATAAATGGATATTTAAAAATTCTCAAGTAAAAAATAATCCACTGAGCACATGTCAAAAAGGCCTAGACATTGGAGTCAGAATCGATGCTGGGTGCTTGAGATGTCACGGAAATCTTTAAGAGACTGTGTTTACTGGACACAGTGCTACTTTTGGAGTTACAGGAGGTAATATGGCCCCCATGAAAAGATTCTGAAAAGCTCGGAAAGCTCTGTACTTCTAACTGTTGTGGCCAATGTCATGCAATCCAATACTACACAGCTGATAAACATGAAGCTTTGTGTAGATTCCCACCACTGTCTGGTGCCACCTGATTTAAGTCTAAAGAGGTCCCCATCCCGTCCCTCATAGAACTTCTCTCACTTTTTTGTTTATATGGGACTATATTTTGCCTTTAGCTTTGAACAATGCCTGGTATGCACAGGAGTATTGATTGACTAAAACAATTTGGCTTTAAGCACCTTGACTACATATTTCAGCTTCCTTCTTTATTTGCAGATGGGAAGTATATTAGTAATTACAGACAAGAATTCTTGTGAGAATTAAGTGGTGTTTTGGTCATTGTCTGAGCTACACTGAGAACTTGGAAATGTAGGCTTTCAGTTGATTAGCCTTGAATGACACAGACAGAGAAGAAGATGATAAGCTATATATCCTCTACTGGAGCAGGAGGGACTGAATACTCCAGCATCAAGATTAACCATGAGAAAAGGTCATATGGCACAGAAAGACTGGAAGCCTTCCTGCACCTGGGCATCATGTAACAAAAGAGGTATGCATTAAATGCAACAACAAACAAACAAACAAAAGCCTGTGCTTTATAAACCCTGGAGAAGACATGCTCTTGTATGGCATGTGAAAGGTCACATAGCGTGTTTTCTGAGCTCATGCTTCATTACAGATTCTGTGTCTATATCTCTAACTATGTCAACCTGGTACAATTCTTTGCTCTGAGACACAGACTCTAGACACAAGTGCCTCTTGTATATTCTGGTGGGTAGACTCAGATTCAAATCTGCACCTGGAGGAATTCTTTTGTGTTTCATTTATAATTTTAAAAAACAGAGATTTTGGAAATCAATATGATATTTTCTCAGAAAACTGGGAATCAATTTGCCCCAAGAATCTAGCCATATCACTCCTGGGCATATACCCAAAGGATGCTCCATCCTACCACAAGGACTCTTGCTCAGCTATGTTGATAGCAGCTTTATTCATAATAACCAGAAACTGGAAACAACCTAGATGTCCCTAACTGAAAGATGGATAAAGAAACTGTGGTACATTTACACAAATGAGTATTACTCAGCTATCAAAAAAAATGACTTCTTCATGAAATTTGAAGGCAAATAGATGGAACTTGAAAAAATCATCCTGAGTAAGATAGTACAAACCCAGAAAGACACACATGGTATAGACACACTTATAAGTGGATATTAGCCATAAGGTAAAAAATATTCATGCTGCAATCCACAGATCCAGAGAGGCTAAGTAACAAGGAAGGTTTTAAGGGTGTGTGTGTGCAAAGATCTTCCTGGGAAGAGGAAATAGAATAGATAGACTGAGGCAGTTGGGGATGAAAATAGGGGTGGGGAGTACTGAGATGAGGGGGCAGGGGGAGAGAATACTGAGAGTCATGCTGGGAATGGGGGTCATTTTGGGAGTAAGGTAGAAACATAGTGTAAAGGAATTTCCATCGAATCTATGAGGGTGACACTAGTGAAGACCCCTAGTAATGGGGGACACAGAACCTGACCAGTCATCCTCAGTAACCCAGCCTGACCTCAAGTAGAGGGACTGGGACACCAACCTAGCCACAGAAACTTTGGCCTAGAGTTTGTCATATCTTCATGATGTACTGGGATTAGAACCTAGCATAATCATCATCAGAGGGACCAGAGAGACTTCATCCAGAAACTGATGGAAGCAGATGCAGAGTCCCACAGTCAAATATTAGGTAGAGCTCAGGAGTCCTGTGAAGGAGTGGAGGAAGGGGCCAGAGGGCTCAAGGATACATGACTACAAAGTGGCCTAACAGAGATCAGGGAGCCTGTATAAGTATGACCCAGGTCCTCTGCATACATGTTATAGGTGTGTAGCTCAGTGTTCTTATGGAATTCCTAACAGTGGGAGTTGGGGCTGTCTCTGGCTCTTTTGCCTGCCTTTGGGATCATTTTCCTCCTTCTGGGTCCCCTCATCCAGCCTTGATGTGAGACTTATTGCAGTTTGTTGTACCATATTTGTTTGCTGTCCTGAAAGCACCTGCTCTTTTCTAAAGAGAGGTGAAGTGGGGAGTGGATGGTGTAGAAAGGGATGTGGGGAGATACTGGGGGAGGGGAGGGGAGGGAGGGAGGGAAAACTGCAGTCCAGATGTAATATATGAGAGAACAACAAATGAAAAGGAAAAGATGAAAATAAAGATTTATTTGCAAAGCGCATATGCTCAACACATATCAATTCCCACTCATAATTCTCCGTGTTGAGGAAAAGCAAAGCGGAAGCGCAATGATTTAACCGAAAAAGTCTTGGTGATAAATTGAATTGGCTTTAGATTTATTTAAATAAAATGTTCCTATTTTAAAATCTTCTCTCACCTTGAACTATCTTGGGTTCATACACAAGTCTTCTCCCCCATCTGTTTCCAGACTATTCTTAGCTGGTGTTAATTACTCAACCTTATCTGTCTTCTCAGCTCATATCAGAAGAAAGCATTTCTGCTGTATTCAAGCAAAATTGCATGTAGGCTTCCAAGAAGCTAAGGATGTGGAGCGGCTTCTTCTGCACTGCCTCACCAGCGTGCTTCTGCAGTTGACTTAGATCCTCCAGGTAAGTGGAACACCGTATGCGGTGAGGGTTTGGTCCTAGTCTGAGCAGACAACGGCTCCAAACAATGTTTGTTCGGGTTTCCTTTCACATGCCCTAAGGTCCACCTCGTAAGATGGAGTTCATGGCATTGAGCTTTCCCTTGGAGATGTCTTGGGATTAGAAAATCATGGCGTTTCTTTGCTATTCTTATGTGCATTAACATCTTGGTGCCGGTCTTCAGCATGAGAAGAATGCCATATGATTATTCCATGATTCTTGTGAAAAAGCTGCCTCAAAACATGATGGTTCTTTGTTGTTTTAGAGTTTTAATGAAAGGGCAGGCGAGAGGATGCCTTGATACAGAGGCTCACTGAGTTTCATCCCTCAGTTGACAGGAGTTCTGGGTTATGACTTTAAGTATAGATACCTAAGTTATGATGTGATTAAAGTGTTTGAGAGCACACTACCTGATTGTGATGAGAACTTCCTAGAAAAGACAGATGTATCTCTTATGGCTTTGTTTTGTTTGGCTTAACAGAATATCTCTAATTATAGCATGACTACCCAAGAAATATAATTTATGTATCACAGTTTACATATTTGCTATGTCCATAGAGCACCTTTTAACATTTTCACTACACTGTATTTATTGTGTGTGCATGTGTACCTGAGAGTGCCAGCACAGCAAATACTGGCAAGTGGTGATCAGAGACTCGCTCCTGGGAATTGGTGCTCTCCTTTCACCCTGAGTCCCTGTGGAAATACTTACGTTGTCCAGATTGGTGACCAGTGACTCTCCAGCCTCAGTTTCGGTTTTATAGGAAAGAAGAACTGTGTATCTTGTGACATCTGCAAATGATAATTTTTTTATTTACATGTGCCCTTCTCACACTATGATATTGTTTACGAATCTGTGTTTTTAACATGTAGGTATTAATTTTAAATTTCAGTTAAAGAAAACAACAGTTCTTGCAGTTTTATTGTTTCTTTTTTTAGGGCAGGGTGTTTCATTGTCTCATGTAGATGTCTCAGGAGACTGGCCTTAAATAGGTGATTCTCCTGCCTCAGCATGTAACATTTCATTAGTTATTTTCTATTTGAAAAAGCAGAAACATGTGTGCTTAAAATCAGGAACTGGTTATTAGACCATTTAGTATAATACACATATACCATGACACCTTTGATTTGATCCTTTGAAGTATTTTGTTAAATTAACAACAATCAAAAATTCACATTTACTTTTCAAACCTCCATAGTTTTGAAAAGATTGGGAAGTTATTTTTTTAACTCTCCCTTTTCAATTGGTCTTAAAAAGTACAACCACCAACAGTGTTATGAAGCTTCTGTAATTTAGATCAGTTATTTAAAATATACCTATTCATTAGATTTTTATAAGTGATGTCTGCTAACTACTTTAGGCTTACAAGTTTCTATGTTGTGGATTACAGTCATTGATGAACTAATTGCCTCCAAAAGTCTCCCACAGGCAGACTATATCTTTTATGAAAAAAAACTGAAGCACACAGCGCTAGTACCATATGAGCTCTCTGTTGAAAAAAACATAAGCATGTGCAGTGTTTTCCCTCTAGCACATGCGACTATTAAGACAGACACACTGTTAGTCAGAAATGGTGAAGTCTTTCCCAGTGATTTTTATTTGATTCAGCAGTAGACATTTTCCTTACATACTGACACTTGGGTCTTTGTCAACCTCCTGTCTGTATCTACTGTATGATTGTACATGTGTGACTAAAGAAAATGAACCATTAGAAGTGCTTATGACTTTTTGATCTTCAAATACAAAATCACATGTTTATTACACACTTTTTAATCATAAAAGAAAAGGTCCACATAAGCCTTAGACAAATGACAACAGAGAAAAGAAACCAAGGATCCTTATCCTTCCAGGAAGGAGTGTTCCTATGCAATCTGGAAACAAAGAGAAATTCATTATTACAAACCTGGAAGATGACAAAGACACATAGCTTTCAGGAGCATGGTATGTTTCTTTTACATCATGGTAGTAAATACCCCTCATCCCACATTGTGGATTTACCTTCATTCCTTAGAAACTGGAGCACTGATTGCAGGCTTTAGGCGGGAAATAGCTCCCTTTCTTTGATTCTTTTTCATAATAGGAAATGGGTTTTTTTTAACGCTTACCTCTGCTGAACACAATATTTTAGAAATTAATGTAGCACATACTACTGCTATTACTCGAGGTTATACTTTTATTACATTATAATTCTCCACAGTTATATATTTTAAAACATAAGTAATTTTCATCTAAAAACACATTATGTTCCCAAGCACGATTCTCTGATCTTACTCTGTTTAAAATAAGAAATATATTTACTGATAGAAATAATATTACAAATGGTTAATCATAAGCAATTATTTCCTAATTAAAGCCAAAAAGACCTTATTTCATGATGCAACCAATGTATAAATAGGCAGGTTTCTAATTTCAAGAATATAAGGTTAAGTTCATTTTCATGTATTATTTTTAGCCCAAGACTCCTTTAAAATTAATACCTATTAGAAACTCTTATCTGTGCCTAAGGCAGTTGTGCCTGGGTCCCAAATACAGTGGTACTGGTGATTCCAAAGCCTCAGAAAGTATGCAATATTTATTGACAGAGAATGGTAGGTAGATTGGTGATGTGTTTGTAATTATTTATATGAAGTTAGATATTGCAACATTAATGCAGCAGAGAGCTCTGAGGCCTCTAATGTAAATGAGGCATATAATATACTAACATAGTTGAATTGCAATACATATTATAAAAAAGGAAAAAATGAGATGACTAATAATTCTTATAAAACAAGATAGGCTAGTATGGCATGGAACACGGGTATAATTTGGATAAAGTTATAAACCACCTGATATGGTACATGACATGGGTCAACATGCACTCATTAAGTAAAATTGTACACACACAGGATACAAGACTGCACACTCACAGAGGAATTTTATTCCAGTAATATGGCTGCTGCTATCACATCCAAAGACCTTCCCAGTCTGTGTGACGCAGCTGGAGTGCGGAAATGCCCTTAGTACACACCGTTAATTCCCAACAATGGAGGTAAGGTTGATTTGTAGGGAAAAAAAACCACCCACGTTCGAAAGTGAAAGTGATGTGTAATTGAGGGGCCAAGGTGAGAAGTCAGAGAAAGATTTGACAGAATGAGTCAGAGATAGGACACACCTAACTTTCATGAGAAGAGACAGAAAGGGGAAGCAAATGAAGTGGAGGTGAGGGTAGGGAGGGGGGGGGGGGAAAGGGAGGGCAGTTTTACCAGGAGAGTTTTACAGGAGGAGAAAACAAACTAGACACAGGTGAGGACAGGGTGAACCAGGGAAAGAGGAGGAGCCAGAAGATTAGAGCAGATTGCTAAAGTTAGTACAAGGCCAAGCAGAGAAATTCAGTCAGAAGCCAAGAGAAGCCAGATTGGACCAATGCACTTGGAGAGCAGTTTGAGGCAGAACAGCTGAGTTGAACCAGCCGTCAAGAGTTCATAAATAGTTAGAAAGGATGAGCTTGTTGAGCAGAAAGTCTCAGAGGATAAAAACATTCTAGGCCTTGATGCAATTCTATAAAGGCTAAAATCTTCCAGGACTAGGCCTTGATTAGCAGACAACAATTACATCTAGCAAAAAAAAAAAAAAAATTTCTATTGTATAGGCTGAATAAAGCAACTGTATTTATAAAAAAAAAAAGTTATTTTTACACTCACTTAAGGTCAGAAGCACTGTCTAGAAATAAAAGATGATAAACTCTAGATTAAAGAAGAGAAACTCTTCAAATATGTCTGCAACATTTGCTTTCATAAAATCTTATGATAAGCATAGAGAAATGACTCAGCTATAAAGAATACATCGTGAGCCAGACCTGGTAGCACATGCCTGTAATCCCAGCACTCAAGGAGGCAGAGGTGGGTGGATCTCTGTAAGTTCGAGGCCAGCCTGGTCTACAAAGTGACTCCATGACAGCCAAGGCTACACAGAGAAACTTTGTCTCAACACACACACACACACACACACACAAATGCATTCTCTTTTTGTAGAAGACCTAGTTAAGTTCCTAATACCCATATCAGCTGGCTCACAACCTCCTTTAACTCCAGCTCCAATATCTATTGTGCCCTCTTCTGGGCCACAGAGGTACCTGCACACACATGAATGACTCCCCCACCCCACCCCTTGCCCAACAGGTACACACAATTAAAACTTTTAAATCTTTAAATAAAATTGTATACTTTCGGGCGTCACATGAGCTCAAAAACTTTTCCTAATAGTGCTAACGTTTCTTCTTTTTCATTGTGCTGCTCTTTAAAGACGATTTGCTTAATTTAGTTTCTACATTAAGTTTAGGTTGTGTGTGCCTGAGTGTTTAGACGTAAGCCTTGTGCATGGTAGAGGTCAGAAGAGGTATCCGATCCCCTGGAACTAGTTTCAGATGGTTGTGAGCGGCCATGTGAGAGCTGACCATCAAACCCAGGTCCTCTAGAGGAGAAGCCAGTGCCCTTAAATGCTGAGCCACTTTTACAGACCCCTGTCCTAATCTTTTTTATTTGTATACATTGTACAAATGATGCGTACAATACAAGCATCTCAGTTTGACTAAAGCAGTGGCATTACTCTATTACTCTTCAGTGCTCATACAAAAAAATTTTAAAACTTAGTTACATCCCACTGTATTCTTGGGCACAGGTTTAGCTTAACTTAGAGTTACAATGTTTTGATTTATTCCTACATTATATGACGCATGAATTAGGGTAACTTTGTAGACATCTACTGAAGATTGAGTAAACATTAGTGTCTTATCTTTGGAAAACAAATAAATGACCTTCCTATTCAAAAATATTATTCTTTTAAGAAAAAGTTCACCTATTGGATAAATTTTACACCTGTCAGCATGACCATTGCTGCATGCTTCTATGATAAGAGAAATAATTTTTACTATACTCAGGTAATAGAACCCTTGTCAACTGCATGAATCCCTGGGTTAAATCCCATACAAAACACAAAGCTGGACATAGTGGCACATGCCTGTAATTCTGGCATTCAGGAAATATAAACAGTAGTCCAAGATCATCCTCCAGTCTATAAGGATTTTAACGCCAGCCTGTACCTACATAACATCCTGCCCCTAAATAAAATACAATATTGTATAATAAAATGTCTCAACATTTCAAAGATCTACAAAACTCTAACAATTAAGCTTATATAATGCTGTAAATTTGTTCTTAGGAAAAGCATCCATTCCATTGTAACCAAGAATGTAAAAAACTGAGCTTCAGATAGCACACTGCAAATAATATAGGAAAGTACTAATTGTGTTTTGGTGTAGTGCCACTGGTTATTCATAACTTTCTGAGATTATTAGTAAAGTAGAATTGAATTCTACTTTTCAACTATTCATTATAGGGTCTAGCCAGCACAACCAACCAAATTAGGTTTAATGTAGGTGTGACAATCTGGCTGCATTTCAGTGACCAAAACACTAAAGAGACTCAGACACATGAAACAATGACAATCTCTTAACTAAAATGACAAACTACAGAAATATTTTAAAGCAGAAAAATAAACTGTTGATGAATCCACTCCCCACAAAAGCCAGAATGACTTCTGGATATATTTCACTTCAAGCACCTTTGACCTCCAACAATGTTAGTCTTTTGTCCCTGTGGTAGGACCTAATTATATTGCAGGTGGTTTTTCCTCCTGTCCACAAGCTCACCGAATAACGACTCATGAGACTCAAGGTAATTATTTACAAATACTTAGGCCATATAGCTAGGCTCTTCTCTGACTGGCCCGGAACATATATTAACTCATTGTGCTAACCTAAGTTCTGCCACATGGCTGGTTACCTAAGGTTAGGCACCATGCCCCCATTTGGCTCACATGTTGGTAGCTGAATCCCATGCACCTGGCTCTATCCCGAAATCCCTTTTGCCTGCTGGAAGTCCCACATATTTCCTGACTCAGCCATAGGCCAGAGGTTTTTTTTTTTTAATTGACAGGTGTTGCAGCCAAACAATACACAACAGATTCCTTCTACATGTCCACAGAGGCATCTTACATACCTGATATTAGCTGATAAAGAGTGGATGATGCCTTTCTTCAGGCAAGCACACATGTAAGCAAGTTAGAGTTCCAGCGTATAGTGATCAAGAGTCTGCTAACCGCAGAGTCTACTGGAACTCTGTGGAAAGCTTGGCAGTGCAGACCTAATTGAACAACCTGGTCATTGAGCATCTTTTTTTTTTCCTTTTTTATTATTAATTTATTCAAATTACATCTCAGTTGTTAGCCCATCCCTTGTATCCTCCCATTCCTCCCTCCCTCCCGCTTCCCCCCCATTCCCCTCCCCTATGTCTGTGACTGAGGGGGACCTCCTCCCCCTGTATATGCTCATAGGGTATCAAGTCTCTTCTTGATGACCTATTATCCTTCCTCTGAGTGCCACCAGGTGTCTCCATCCAAGGGACATGGTCAAATATGGGGCACCAGAGTTTGTGTGAAAGTCAGATCTCCTTCTCCACTTAACGGTGGAGAATGTCCTGTCCATTGACTAGTCTGGGTAGGGGTTCAAAGTTTACTGCCTATATTTTCCTTGGCTGGTGCCATAGTTTGAGGAGGACCCCAGGGCCCAGACCCACCTGTAGTTTTCCAGGACCCTCTGGATCCTTCTATTTCCTCATTCTCCCAGGCTTCTCACACCTAAAGTCTCAATAGGATGTCCTCCCCTCTGACCCACTTTCCTGGTAAGCAAAGTTTTTTCATGGGGACATACCACTTGGACTAGTGTCTCGATATAAGTGAATATATACCATTTAACTCTTTTTGCTTCTGGGTGAACTCACTCATTATGATAATTTCTAGTTAAATCCATTTGTCCACAAATTTCAGGAATTCCTTGTTTTTAATAGCTGAGTAGTATTCCATAGTGTATATGTACCACAGTTTCTTTATCCATTCTTCTACTGAGGGACACGTAGGCTGTTTCCATGTTCTGGCTATTATGAATAAGGCAGCTATGAACACGGTTGAGCATATGTTCCTGTTGTGTGGTAGTGCATCTTCTGGGTACATTCCAAGGAGTGGAATAGCTGGATCTTGAGGAAGCCCTATTCCCATTTTTCTGAGAAAGCGCCAGATAGATTTCCAAAGTGGTTGTACTAGTTTGCATTCCCACCAGCAATGAAGGAGTGTACCTCTCTCTCCACCTCCTCGCCAGCATGTGGTGTCAGTTGAGTTACTGATCTTAGCCATGCTGATGGGTGTAAGATGGAATCTCAGTGTCATTTTGATTTGCATTTCTCTGATGACTAATGAGGTCGAGCATTTCTTTCAGTGTTTCTCAGCCATTTGATACTCCTCTGTTGAGAATTCTCTGTTTAGTTCTGAGCCCCATTTCTCTATTGGGTTATTTGGTTTGGTGGTGTTTAATTTTTTGAGTTCTTTATATATTTTGGATTTAGACCTTTGTCAAATGAAGGGTTGGTGAAGATCTTTTCCCAGTCTGTAGGCTGTTGCTTTGTTCTCTTGACAGTGTCACGTGCCTTACAGATGCTTCTCAGCTTCATGAGGTCCCATTTATTAATTGTTGATGTTAAGGCCTGGGCTGTTGGTGTACTGTTCAGGAAGTTGTCTCCTGTGCCTATGTGTTCCATACTCTTCCCCACTTTTTCCTCTACTGGATTAATGTCTCTGGTTTTAGGTTGAGGTCTTTAATCCACTTGGACTTGAATTTTGTGCATCGTGACAAATAGGGGTCTAATTGCATTTTTCTACATGTAGACATACAGTTAGACCAGCACCATTTGTTGAAGATGCTGTCATTTTTCCATTGAATGGATTTGGCTTCTTTGTCAAAAATCAAGTGACCAAATGTGTGTGGATTCATCTCTGGGTCCTCAGTTCGATTCCATTGATCCACCAGCCTATTGCTGTGCCAGTACCATGCTGTTTTAATTACTGTTGCTCTATAGTACAGCTTCAGATCAGGTATGAAGATTCCTCTCGAGGATCTTTTATTGTATAGGATTGTTTTTGCTATTTGGAGCTTTCTTTTAAGAGTGTTCTGGCTGCCCTATCTCTTAGCTCAATCCTCTCAAGTGTCTTGGAATACCCAGTGAATCCACAAGCCTGGCTTTTTGTCTTTGCATGCACTGTATGTCTTTATTTGTATCTTTAGCACCAGCATTCTTCTCACTCTCTCCTGGCGTACAAACACACACACACACTCACACACACACATGTATGCACAGACACAGACACACATATAGACACACTCACACATACACACACCTACACACATACACACAAACACACACACTCACACACATACACACACAAACACACACACACACATGCATGCACAGACACAGACACACATATACACATACTCACACACACACGCACCTACACACATACGCACACACACACTCACACACATACACACACACAAACACACACACATGCATGCACAGACACAGACACACATATACAGACACTCACACACACACCTACACACATACGCACAAACACACTCACACACATACACACACACAAACACACACACACACACATACACACACTCACACACACACATGCATGCACAGACACAGACACACATATACACATACTCACACACCTACACACCTACACACAAACACACACACTCACACACATACACACACACAAACACACACACACACACACACAAACTCAGGACATTTTCCACAGCCACATTTTCCTTGTAGTTGTGGAACTTGTCATAGACTTCCTTTCAACCTCTACTCAGGGCCCAAGTTGATGGACAGGGCTACTTCCCATTGTTCTTTGTTAAAGGATGATGGAGAAAAGCAATGAATGAAGGGAGAACAAAATTGCCAGAAGATCCTGGGCTCGGGTGAGGGTTTGTTTAAAAATCAGAGAAAGGGGGAAAATATTCTGATTCTTATAGGAAGAGGCAACGGTTATCAGCTCTCCCAGCTTACCAAACGATACTTCTTCCTAGTAGAGAAATTGTTTTTCACATGTCTTAGCAGGAACACAACTTCCTCCAGTATTTCTATTCACTGTAAGTATCTGGAGCCTAGGAAAGAGGAGATCTGTGAGCCTTCACAGGAGCTGTGGTACTTGCGATGGGTGCCCCCAGCCAACTCTACTAGACTACGCCTTCATGTGCGCTTCCTCCCCACCACTGCGTTCCCTGACTCTAGTACCTTGATCCCTTCAATCGCTGTAACCTTTCACTCCCTGAGGGCCGTGCAGAAGACTGGAAAGCCCTCCACCATGTTGATCGGCAACTGAATTGTCGTATGTAGTTTGAGTACAGTTTCTTAACCTAGAATCCTTACCACTGTTTTGAACTTGTTATTTCTTCTTAATCAAGTGACAACACCCTCTCCATGTTGTCCGTCTTTCCATTAAGGATCCCCATTAACTCCCCTTAAAAGGGAAATGGCAGATGTTTATGGGCAGTGTGATGAAGTAAAAAATCTGATGTCAAGTCATTTGCAAGGCTTGTGCATTAAGTTTCTTTTCTTTTCTTTCTTTTTTTTCCTTCTTTCTTTTTTTCTTTCTTTCTTCCTTTCTTTCTTTGAATTGTTAGAACTCAGATTTGAATAACTGACAAGCCAATTCCAGTTTAAGAACAGAATGTCAGCTTATTAATTTCAATTAGGGTCCACATCAATACTTTTGCCCAGTAGCTAGGACAAACCTTTTCCCATAAATCAGACCTTTAGGAAGTTAATCAGAAAAATCTATTCAGTGAAAGTAAAACAACTGATCACTGGGACACTCTTGGAAAGTGTTTTGCTCAGCCTGGAGCAAAGCCTATTAATCCTTCTTTACAGACAGGGTAGAAAATTCTACCAAACTGCTTTTCTCCTTTCCTTCTCAAAATGTTCTGTATGCATGTACACTTTGCCTGTAACTTGTTTGAATAGACATGAAGAAAGCATATGTATATATGCATAATTTCAGTAGATTAAATTATACTGTGACATGTTAGCACTTGATTTTATTTCTATATTTATAAGTAGTCAATAGAAGTTACCCATAGTCATTCGACTTTTGAATATCATTGTCTATAACATAATTAAAATAACTTTCTTGGGCTGGAGAAATGGGTCAGCAGTTAAGAGCACTGTTTCTTCTTCCAGAGGTCCTGAGTTCAATTCCCAGCAACCATACAGTGGCTCCCAACCATCTATATTGGGATTGGATGCTTTCTTCTGTCAGAAAAGAAAGCTGGACAGTGGTGATGCATGCCTTTAATCCTAGCACTTGGGAGGCAGAGGCTGATTGCTCTGAGTTCCAGGACAGCCTGGTCTACAGATTCAGTTCCAGGACAGCCAAAGAAAAACACTATCTCAAAAAAAAAAAAAAAAAAAAGAGGAAAGGAAATGAAAAAGAGATCATTTTCTTTTTGTATAAATCACAATATTCCAAGACCCATATCTGTTTCAAATAATTTATTTAATATAATTTCTCACTAAACTATGACCAAAAAACATTCATTATATATTTGTATTTGCATATATATAATGTAGGCAAAGACTTATCACTATTTTTACATCACTTTAAGGTTAGCAATTTCTGTAATATCAATTTAGATGATGGAATGATGTTTATGAGTCCTGTGAAAAGTGTCTATTATATTTGAGATAGAATTTCATAATGACTGAATTCTGTGACTGATAATTTATCTCCCACTAGGTTCACAATTTTATAGTAAGTGGGCTAAGAGAGACATGTAAATATTAGAGATGAAATATCACATAATTTTGAACTTTACAGCATATATAAAGAGAACAAGAATGAGATACTTTAAAGTAATTCAAGAATAGCCTGAAAACTAGGCTATGACGCCATCTTAGCATTCATCTGCTCCGATGTGGCCACCTATTTGAAAACCAACCCTCACAAGACTGAAGAGGTGGCCGAGTGGTCATTACAGAAGACTTGCGTCCAGTTTCCAGCACCCACACGGTGGCTCACAACCCTCTGAATTCCATTTCCATACACACCGGGCACCCATAAAGTACTCGTGCATGCACGCAGACACTACACACAAACACACAAAACGAAACAAATAAATCTTTAAAAATAAGTAAGAAACACTGCCTAGTTTAATCTACTCCATCTAATTTTCCTCACAGATGAGCGAAATATTTTAGCCTGAAGTAACTTTATTGTAATGAACATGGATGTTCATTCCCCAGCACCCTAAGAGGTGTTTCTCCTATTGTTTGTTTGTTACCAAAAACACTTCTTAATACCCAAGTCTCCCTCTCCTAAATTCTCATCCATGTGGCTGTAATCAAATAGACTCCTGGCTAAAGCATCTGAATTAAGATTTCTCACTAGTGCAGGTATGTAACCGTGTCCAAATGAGAGTCAATAAAAGTAGAAATGCCATAGCCAGCACAAACGCAATCACCATAGCTCTTTCTTGTCTCAGTAGATAAGAGGCATCTGTGCGAGGCTTGGGGGTACGTTAGCTATTTTTATGGCTAGGAATGAATGTACTACGTGAAGGGATGTACATGAGCATGTACTACATGAAGGGTTCATGTGCTACAGGAAGGCGTGAGCGGAAGCATAGGGGAGAGAAAAGGAGTGAGGATCTTGGTCTTATCATTTAAACACACAGATCATCTCTCATCCTACAACATCTGGACTTTAGGACTTTATATAAACGTAAAGACAGTATCTAACTTTTGTTCATTCGTTTGAACTTTGGCTATTGCATTCAGTCAAAATATTTCCAACACAGAAACGGACGGACTTGGCTTCAGACTTATATTAGCGTCATTATTTGCGTATGCCCTTAAGAAAAGCATAGCACAGAAATCTATGTCGTCCTTTAACTTTTTTATTAATCTATTCATCTTACATCTCAATGGTTAGCCCTTCTCTTGTATCCTCCTATTCCTCCTTCCCTCCCACTTCCCCGCTTCTTCCCTCCCCTATGTCTGTGATTGAGGGAGACCTCCTCGCCCTATATATGCTCTTAGATTAACGAGTCTCTTCTTGGTAACTTGCTATCCTTCCTCTCAGTGCCGCCAGGCCTCCCCATCCAGAGGACGTGGTCAGAAAAGGGGGCACCAGAGTTTGTGTGAGAGTCAAATATCACTCTCCACTCAACGGTGGAGAATATCTTGTTCATCAGCTAGGTCTGGGTAGGGGTTTGAAGTTTACTGACTATATTCTCCTTGGCTGGTGCCTTAGTTTGAGGAGGACCCAGGACCCAGATCTGCCTGTCATAAAGTTCTTTTTGTAGGTTTCCAGGACCCTCTGGAACCTTCTATTTCCCCATTCTTCCATGCTACTCTCACCTAAAGTCTCAATAGGATGTCCTCTCCTCTGACCCACTTTCCTGGTAAGTAAAGTTTTTCATGGGACGTATCCCTTGGACTAGTGTCTCGATATAAGTGATTATATACCGTTTGTCTCTTTTTGCTTCTGGGTGAACTCACTCATTATGATAATTTCTAGTTCAATCCATTTGTCCACAAATTTTGGGAATTCCTTGTTTTTAATAGCTGAGTAGTATTCCATAGTGTAAATGTACCACAGTTTCTTTATCTATTCTTCTACTGAGGGACACTTAGGCTGTTTCCATGTTCTGGCTATTATGAATAAAGCAGCTATGAACATGGTTGAGCATATGTCCCTGTTGTGTGGTAGAGCATTTTCTGGGTATATTCTAAGGAGTGGGATAGCTGGGTCTTGAGGAAGCCCTATTCCCAGTTTTCTGAGAAAGCACCAGATAGCTTTCCAAAGTGGTTGTACTAGTTTGCATTTCCACCAGCAATGAAGGAGTGTTCCTCTCTCTCCACATCCTCGACAAATGTGGTGTCAGTTGAGTTATTGATCTTAGCCATTCTGATGGGTGTAAGATGGAATCTCAGTGTTGTTTTGATTTGCATTTCTCTGATGACTAATGAGGTCGAGCATTTCTTTCAGTGTTTCTCAGCCATTTGATATTCCTCTGTTTAGAATTCTCTGTTTAGTTCTGAGCCCCATTTCACTATTGGGTTATTTGGTTTGGTGGTGTTTAATTTTTTGAGTTCTTTATATATTTTGGATATTAGACCTTTGTCAAATGAAGGGTTGGTGAAGATCTTTTCCCAGTCTGTAGGCTGTTGCTTTGTTCTGCTGACAGTGTCTCCTGCCTTACAGAAGCTTCTCAGCCTCATGAGGTCCCATTTATTAATTGTTGACCTTAAGGCCTGGGCTGTTGGTATACTGTTCACGAAGTTGTGTCCTGTGCCTATGTGTTCCAGGCTCTTCCCCACTTTTCCCTCTAGAAAAATGTAATTAGACCCCTATTTGTCACCATGCACAAAACCCAAGTCCATGTGGATTAAAGACCTCAACTTAAAACCAGAAACATTAATTACTTTAACTTTTTGCATAGCTCTTTATTCAATTAAGGTCGCGGTGCTGAATCAGGCACAGAACACATGGGGTCCCAGCCCACAGAATCTTCTGCTTACACTCTGACTGATAGGATGTGTCAAACTGAACTTTGATTCATACACTTTAATCTTGAAAAGCCTTGACAGGAGGGAAGGAAAATTCATAAAGGTTTTTAATGGGACTAGATCTCACCTGACATGTGTTTTCTTTTTAGGAATTCCATGACAAATAAAAAGTGATTAAAAAGAAACCACCTTGTCCTTAGCCTATACTCTCTCTGTTGGCTCTAAGAAAATGCTCTTTGTTCTTAGCTTCTGATGGTCTCTGGCAATTTTTGGCAGTCTTTGGATTGCAGCTTGAGGTCTCCTGTCTTTGATTTCCAATTACAAGGTCCTCTTCCTTGTATGCCTTTGTGTCCCAATATCTCTCATCATAAGGTTAAAACTTTTAATTCATTAAGAGGAACAGCTTTCTCACAGTAGACTTCTGTGAAAAGATAGTGTTGCCAGGGAGGGCTTAGCAGGTGCATAGACCCGCATTTCCTGGTCCACACTGCATTTGGTACCGTTACCCCTTTATGGCCTTTTAATCTTTTGCATCACCTATGTTATCTTCAGCATTCAATCCAGAACCCAACACTCCATGGAAAAGTAGTGCAACTAAAATTTTCTCCCTTTTTCTTAATGCCAAGACTGTATTTAATTGTTGTGTCATTATTTTTCCCCTGTGCAGAAAACCAAACCCTGAAACTTGGCAATGGCCTCCAGCACTAGGCTAGTCCTCTAACCCCCTGCTGTACTCCAGCACTAGGCTAGCCCCTAACCCCCTGCTGTACTCCAGCACTAGGCTAGCCCCCTAACCCCCTGCTATACTCCAGCACTAGGCTAGCCCCTAACCCCTGCTGTACTCCAGCACTAGGCTAGCCCCTAACCCCCTGCTGTACTCCAGCACCAGGCTAACCCCTAATCCCCTGCTGTACTCCAGCACTAGGCTAGCCCCCTAACCCTCTGCTGTACTCCAGCACTAGGCTAGCCCCTAACCCCCTGCTGTACTCCAGCACTAGGCTAGCCCTCTAACCCCCTGCTGTACTCCAGCACTAGGCTAGCCCCCAACCCCCTGCTGTACTCCAGCACTAGGCTAGCCCCTAACCCCCTGCTGTACTCCAGCACTAGGCTAGCCCCTAACCCCCTGCTGTACTCCAGCACTAGGCTAACCCCCAACCCCCTGCTGTACTCCAGCACTAGGCTAGCCCCCTAACCCCCTGCTGTACTCCAGCACTAGGCTAGCCCCTAACCCCTGCTGTACTCCAGCACTAGGCTAGCCCCCAACCCCCTGCTGTACTCCAGCACTAGGCTAGCCCCTAACCCCCTGCTGTACTCCAGCACTAGGCTAGCCCCCTAACCCCCGCTGTACTCCAGCACTAGGCTAGCCCTCTAACCCCCTGCTGTACTCCAGCACTAGGCTAGCCCCTAACCCCTGCTGTACTCCAGCACTAGGCTAGCCCCTAACCCCCTGCTGTACTCCAGCACTAGGCTAGCCCTCTAACCCCTGCTGTACTCCTGCACTAGGCTAGCCCTCTAACCCCCTGCTGTACTCCAGCACCAGGCTAGCCCTCTAACCCCCTGCTGTACTCCAGCACCAGGCTAGCGCTCTAACCCCCTGCTGTACTCCAGCACTAGGCTAGCCCCTAACCCCCTGCTGTACTCCAGCACTAGGCTAGTCCTCTAACCCCCTGCTGTACTCCAGCACTAGGCTAGCCCCTAACCCCCTGCTGTACTCCAGCACTAGGCTAGCCCTCTAACCCCCTGCTGTACTCCAGCACTAGGCAAACCCCTAACCCCCTGCTGTACTCCAGCACCAGGCTAGCCCCCTAATCCCTTGCTAGTTGTTTTTAATCTTTGAAGAATATGCTTTTTCTCTCTTTCTATATTTTCTACCTTTAATTTTCACTGTTACTCCTAAACTATTCATATGTAAATGTTGTAAATTGTACAATCTATTTTTAAGTTTTTTCAACTAAATGTTTTCAAAACACAATTTAGAAATGTTGTTATTAACATTTCCTAAGGGATCCTGTGCTTAGTCACCCTAAATCAGAGATCCTGTTGCTGAATAACAGTGTCTATCGAGAAGACAATCTTATCAATGTGTAAACATGAAGCTTTCCTTCTCACCCACAGAAAGCTAAAGGTTCACTAAATTTTCTTCTATAAATAATTTGCTCATGTGCTTTACTTAACATATTACCACTTATAGATGACGAGGAAAAAGTAAAAATTAACTTTGAAAATCTATATTGTGATTTTATAATCATAAAAATGAAATTTTAAACCTTTTAAAAATTGTCACCATAAGTACAAAATAGTATATTAGGCCATGAAACCAAAAAAAAGTATTTCCTATTACTTATGAGCACAACCCAATTTGTCTCTATTGCACCAGGTGCTGGGTACATTCATTTTGCTGTCTGGTTGTTATGTAGCTAAAACTGTCAGAACTATGGTGGAAAAAAAATGGTTCTGTTCAAGCAGAGAATGCAAACCTCACTACGTCTATCTTTAACTTTTATGTTTATTTCATCAATGACACAACTCTCTCAAAATCTCCCATACAGAAAGAACAATACTTCCACATTTTAAAAGTATATATTTCATCTTCTTTTGACCTAAATCCATCTTCTCTTAGTTAAGTGCACAGATAAAACTAAAGTTATTAAATACAGCCTTTCTCCTCATTGTTAATGAGCACATTTATTTACTACTTACTGTGGACATAGCCTAAACGCTGGTGTCATTCAGAGCACAGACTAATGGGTCCAGCCATCAAAGAACTTACAAATTGTAAAGGAAGTCAAAACATACCGCTTTACAATACAGGCACCTAAACTGAGCGTCTCTGGGCCCTTGGGTGGAGTCTAACCATACATTGCTACATTATCCAATCTCACTCCTATGAAATGATGCAGAGAAGCTATCAAAAGTTGGTTCGGAATAAAAGCATAAACACTCTCCTCTGTCCAGAGGGCTGAGCATGTATTGATTGGACAGAGATGTTTATAGCAGGATGAGAAGCACTTTTAAATCTATACTTAGAAAACAACCAAAATAAATAAATAAAATTTAAGCCGGTGGCTACGATAATAGTAGCCCGTGCTTCCCCAAGGCTAAATCAATAGCTTGTCATAATTCCATTGGTTAATATTAAACTTTGAACTCTTAACATCATAAGTATCATCTTGAAGTTTTTTTTTTTTTTACATACTTTAAATCATTTTCTTAGACCTTTACAACCAACTTAAATTTTAAACCTTTTTTTCCACTTCATTGGAAATATACAATTATTTACCATGAGACATAGATGCTTGACTACTCAGAGCAGCCACTGAGTAACAAGTTTTATGTTTGTGCGTTTTAAGTGAAAGAAAATTAAGTGACAAGTTTTTAATTTTTTTAATTTTTTAATTGTTAAATGACAAGTTTTTAGTTAGTAAAACAGCAAAGATAGTTTGAGTTTGTTTTTTATTGAAACCTGTTTTGTATTTTACCCTCTCTAGCAAGAGGCCTGTTAGCAAGGTAAACCTATGAGTTTAAATGTAGTGGTGCACTCCTTTAGTCCCAGCACCTAGGAGGCAGAGGCAAGTGGATCTCCATAAGTTCGAGGCCATTCTGGTCTACAAAGAGTCCAGGACAGCCAAGGATACACAGCCAAAGAAACAGTTGTCTCAAAAAAACCTTAAAATTTTTTCTAACATTTTTATTTTGTATCATTAGCAAAGCAACTTGTACAACTTTTGCACCCAATGTTACTGTAAAGACAAAATGTTTTAAGGAGAAACCAGACTCTAACTATGAATGTGCTGACTGGGAGATGCAGCCCAGGGTCAGGGGTTGGCTGAAGTCAGCTTACTGATGCTAAACTGTTTGATAAAGCTTGGGCCCACCATCAATGCCATTATAGAGGTCTGAGAAGGATAAATTTGATCAGGGAGTAAAAACCAAATGGCCTCTGTATCACATAAAATGACAGAGACTTGCCTGGACAGACAGCCTGGGCCTCTTCATGGTGTCTCAATGGCTTTGTTGGGGACAGAAGTTTTTTGTCTTTGACCATGTCACAGAGCAGTACTGAGTCTTAGGCTCTCACACAGGGCAGGCAGCATTAATCTTTGGCTGCCCTACCTAGAAGATGTATCTGAGAGATTTTCCTGTGAAGGAGGAACTTTCAGGACTGGCCTACTTTGGAGCAGAGTGGAACAGTTTATGCAACAGCAGCCACAGTTTGGGCAGCACCCTGCTGACGGTAAGGAAAGCATGGGGCATTTCTTTGTCCAGAGGTCATCATTTCCACACTAGAAGCAAGTCCAGCAGATTCTTCTTTGGAAGTAACTACAGGGCTGCCAAAAGCTGGTATTGATGTCTATCAGGGGAAGCCCTTTCACTACATAGTTTAAATGCCATATTCAGAGATCTTTCTGAGGGGTTTGAGACCCCTCATCTAATTCATTATGTCTATCTGCTTTTAAATAAGCTACTTGTTTTCGTTACCTCCTCTAGGATTAATTTTGACAACATATACAAACAGCTAAAGGCTGTCTCTGTAAATGAATGGCATTTGTATTTAGCATGACTACAAGTGTAGTTCTGAGCACATTAAAGTATTTGATCGATGTGAAAGTGACTGACCATTAACTTGTGTATGTTAATGATCTTTAACAGTTTATAACAAGTTAGTAGCTTTTATAAGGTTAGGGTCTTATTGTCTTATCCCTGTTAAGTATGAGCCTGAAGTTTTTGAATTGAAGATTTAATCGGAGATCCATTAGCACCAAAATAAAACTTTGAACCACAATTACAGTCTACAAAGAGATTGGGAACTTACTTTCCTGATTTCCTTACAAAGTTAGCAAAGACAATCAGGATCGACATACATCTTTAAGTCTATTTTGCTAGCCTGAAAGGACATTAGAAATTCATAAATCTTATTTATCAAACATATATTTTTATCTAAAACTTCCTAGAAGCCAGATGTTGAATACAGCAAAAACACAAGTGATTAGACACACATCTCTGAGTCAGTTTCTGTTAACTTGAATAAGACCATTATAACTTTAGGAATTTATAAACCCTAAGTGTCAGCCATATGTTGTTTTTAAGTTCTATTTTCCATAAAACTTGTTAAAGGCTTTTTCCTCATCCATTATTTTTCAGTCTCAGGATAATAATTATTACATACAAATTCACCATAATCCAAAATATCTTGGTGAACCTGCTGGTACATCTCTAACATAAGCAAAATAAAATAAAGAATCTCAGAAGTTGCCTGTGTTGTCTCTTTAGTCTAAGAAAGACGATACAATGAGAAACAGAGAGATCGGTAGGATTAAGAAGTTTTATGAGTACTGCCATAGTTGATTTATACCAAATAGTCACTTTAATCTAGATGACAGTAAAGTCAAAAGCTATACTCTCTCTGTGTAACCTTAGTAAAAATGGCTGCCAGTTATATGGTTGCTTCCATCCTGATGAGGTCATCAGCCAAGATGGTAGCAAGCCACATGGCTGCTATTTACTCCAAGGCACACACCCTCTTAATAGACACTCCATTTTCCTAAATAAGAATTGAATCCAAGTTACATACAAGCATGCTGTCACAAATTAAAATTACTCATGTATATACTTTTAAACAATTAATCTTTTCTGTTACAAGTTTAAGATAATTTTCATCACAGATTTTACAGATCTTTTAGGCAACCTGCAATGAATTTACAAATCCTGAGACACATAAAGTTTACATAATGGTCTTAAAATCTGAACATTAAAGAAAATATATATTTTAGCAAAACATTTAGAAGTATGGAGGCAGTTAGATAGTTAAACAAAACCACCAAAAGGAGTATGAGAAAAGAAGCAGTAGTAATCCCTACAGGAAGTAATTTACCCTTTAGTTGCTTTTAAGCACAGAGTCTTATGTGTCTTGTGGATGTCTGCTTTGCTCTCCTCCTCCCTGTCAGGTGCCCTTTCTGATGCAGAACAGAGACTTTGGAAGATACTTTTAAATAAGTGTACTTGGATTTGGAGAGAGCAGGCCACAACCCAAACCCAGAGCCAATTTTTTTTTCTTTTTAATAGAGTAGAAGAGCATCTGACCATTTGAAATATTATTTCTACACTCAAAACATTGACTATCTCTAAGACTGAATTCAGGGATCAGAGGGAAGGGCTAAAGTGAACAAGGAAGAAAGAAGGCTCTGAGGAAAGATCAGCACATGGGCTACAAAAGGTGTGGGGCTAGGTTTGGTTTGTTTGTTTGTTTGGTTGGTTGGTTGGTTTGGTTTGTTGTTGTTGTTTTGGGTGGGTGGTTTTTGTTTTTTGTTTTTATTGAGTGGAGAGCAGAGAGACCTTAGAGATATGAGATTTTGGAGATCATTTGCTTGTGTCATGACAGAAGTTATTATAAACTTTTGGAATTTACAAATCAAGTGCACCATTTTCTGGCCATTTAGACTGATTGTCTAGGTTGTATGGAGGCCAAGCCATTTGTAGAAAGACAGCAAAGTTTTAGTGAAGTCTCCGAATCCTAGGAGGAAAAGAGATTAGAGAAGACAATTGGGGAGTCAATGAATCTAATTATGACTGGTAGAACCCCATGGTTAGAGAGATGAGTGATCTGAGAGGTAAGCCAGGTAGGAAAGAAGACATTCTTCAGAAGCACAGCAAAGAAGAGGTGAGAGAGGTTTAGGAGAAAGGGTTGAAGGCAGGAACTCTGCCAGAGGGAAGATTCACACATCACAGAGGCCCAAGAGGACATAGTGAGGCTTCCTGCTGTACCTCTACAATGTAGAGTAGGCTCTAGGATCTGAGAAAGGCAATGATAGCAGGCCAACAAGCAAGCCAACAAGAGAGGCAGGGGCAGAGCCGGCAACTACATCATGGGATGGGGCATACAAGTGGTTAGCCATGGTTAGAGACAGAGCAAGCTCCAAGATGGAGCTAAGAGACAGATGGGGATGGATCCAGGAGCAGAGCAAAGAGGAGATGGGAGAGACTTATGCATGGTTTAAATGCCATGGTAACAAGAATTTCAACCCAGAGTGTCCCCAATTGGACCACATACTTGTGGGAGAGGCTCAAGATCAGAGTAGGAGTGTCCCTCCTACATATTATGGGCACCCAAAAGTGCACAGGGAGTCTGACTAACACACTGAGAGATGATTTATGGTCGGATCTAGACAGCATCCAAAAAGACCTTAAAAGTAGGTGAGGAGAGACAAATAGAGCAGGTAGAGAAATGGCTAAAGAGACAGCCTCTAAATTTTGGACTTGAATATGATGCGTGTCAGGACCCAGCAGAAGCAAGTGATCTGTACTCAGGAAGGTTTAAAAAAATCCGCAGTTTCATTTAGATAGGAGAAGGGGTTTGGGGGCATTTAGTGTTCCTTCTGAGTTTCAGCACCAAATATTAGTGATGGTGAAGAGAAACTTCTAAACTACTGCTTCAAGAGTAGAAAGAAAGTCTTGTTGCGAGAGTCAAACTGCCAAAGTCATCTCTTAGGGAGGGGTACAGGGAGAAGAGAAACTTAAGCTCCTCAACCTTTTGTTTAATAACAGTATCCCTATTTATTGTGATCTTTTATATTTGGCAAAGTGAAATAGGTACATGTAGAGGAATTTTAATTCAGAAGATGGCTGCTCTGGCAAGAGATCACATCTGAAGACTTCTATGTTTGTGTGATCGGGCTGGAATACAAACTTACCTTTAGTCCAGGACATAAAGACAAGCAGAGATAAGTTCAAGCCCAGCCTAGTATAGAGCAAATACCAGGTAAAGACAATCTTAGGTCTAGGTATGATGGTACATACCTTTAATTCCAAACAATGAAGGTAAAGTTAGTTTGTAGAAGGAAGCACCCATGTTTGAAAGTGAGTGGCAGAAAAAGTGATAAAGTGTTGACAGAATGTGATGTCCCCACTTCTCACAAGAACAGAGAGGAAAGGGAAACTACTTAAGGGAAAATAAATGCAGAGAGAGAAGGGGCAGGAGGAGTTTTACCAGGACAATAATAGAGAGACAGGTTACAGAAAGGAGAACTCAGGTGAAGACTGAAATGAGCCAGAGAGTAAGACAAAACCAAAAGATTAGAGCAGATTACCAGAGTTAGTTTGAGGCCAAGAAGAGAAATTCAGGGGTTGAGATAGAAGCCAGATCAAATAAGTAGCTGCAAGAGGAGTTTGAGCCAGAATAGCTGAGTTGAACCAGCCAGATTTGAACTCAGAAAGAGCAAGAAATCGTGAGCTTATTACACAGTAAATCTCAGAGGCTAAACACATTCTAGGCCTATAAGCTAGAAGGTAGAAGCTTCCAGGACTAGCTCCTCAATCTTAACCCCTGTCATACATGAGCCTCTTTCTCTTACCTTCTAGCTAATGGCTATCCTGAAATACAAGCTTTTAGATTTCTCAACCTCACTGAGATCACTGCCACCTCCTGTAGCCACTTGACCAGGTTTATGGCAGTCCTCCTTGACTAAACAGTTGGTGCCATTACAGCAACAAGTAAAAGCAATGTTGTCTCTTAGACCAATAAACAATTAAGTCTTCTGGATGGTTTAAGCATAGTCAATGTAGAATAAGAGTACTTGATGTCCTCTATTGGTGTTACATTTTGATAGTTTGATTGATGGCTTTCTACTTGTTGCTTGGTTGACTGTGTTGGCTCTGTTTCTTAACAATTAAACTTTATTATACAACCCAACTAGCTTACACAAGAAGGAAAAAAGGTTAAAGGGAGAAAAGAGTGACCCTTCCAGTATCCATTCCACAGGACAAGTCCTTAGGTGTCTCTCTGGCCTGCGTGCTGGTCCAGCCTGTTCACTGCTCCACACGCACTCAAACCCGGTCTGAACCTGTTGTTCTCTCCTCCCCATCTGCCTGAGTCACGTGAAAAGAGTCGTCTCCTTTTCAGGTTGGGGATCAATTAAAAAAACAATAGTCCAGGTGGGGTTCCCAGGTCTGCTTCCTAAATTCCAGGCCCAGGATGGCTCCACTCACTCTGTCACAAGGTATTCATGGGGTGCCCAAGGGTAAAGCCCACCAAGACTGCTTTCACCTGTGACAAAGCTTAATCTTTCCCACATGACTGCTCCATTGAACAGCCAGTTTCCTGGAGGAAGTCATCCTTTGAAAAGTAGTTTGCTATATGCAAATATAGGAACTCTATGACTGCAACTATAGTAGGAGTTGAGGTAAGGGTCCTTTGTGGTTTAATATTCTGTCCTAGGTAATCAAAGAGATAAAGACTGTTGTGTGTTTTTATTGATAGAGCTCGTAAGTAATTCTATATAATCAAAGAGATACCCCAGTGTGTCATAGAAATATCATGTAGCTCTAGACCCTCCATTAATTAAACAGAGTCATTGTGGTGGTTAGTTTTCTTTTCAACTTAGCATAACCACGGGTTACCTGGAAGAAGGAATCTCAACTGAGGAATTATCTTGATGAGGCTGGCCTGTGGGCATGATATGGAATGTTTCCTTGATTAATTATTAATGTGCCCAGCCACTGAGAATAGTACCACGCCTGGGCAGGTGGTCCTGACATCAACTGAGCAAGCAATGGGGTGTAAGCTAGTAAGCATCCTTTTCGGAGGCCTTTGCTTCAGTCTCTGCTCCAGGTTCGTGCTTGCCTTCCTACACAAAATTTCCCCAATGATGGACTTGAAATCCCTTTCTTACCCCAAGTTGGCTTGGCCAGTGTTTTAGGAAAGCAGCAGAGAAGACAACTAACACAGTCATATGCATACCCATCTCTTCTAATTACACTCTTCATGTGAGGTGCCTTCAAAAAATGCTTTAAAAATATTAACTAGTCTACTAACCATCATCCCTCATAGATTCCAGCATGCTAGATAATGATGATGATGATGATGTAGCACAAAACTGCAATGTAGATTCTACGACAAAATTTGGGAATTTTCAAACAACAATCTAATATCTTTTCTGTTCCGTGGATTTTCACATTGTGATTCTGTTAAATAAAGAACTGTGCTACTTCTGAACATCTGACAACCAACTTTAATTTTATTTCTAATATTCAATATCTCCAGCAGATGTTCATACCGGATTTCTGTGACTCAGACTGAGACTTTGCAGGCTAAGAAAAATATAAGTGAGATCTTAACGAGAAAGACTCCATATAAAGCTGGTTCCTTGGTTGTGATCATGGGTTTACAACTTGTACTTTCAGAAATCACTTTCTTGCAACTTTTTTTGTCTTTTAAAGTTGGTTCTTTCTTCCTCTTTTTCTTATAATGGAAGTAGAATTTTTCAGACAATATTCTGATTATGGCTTCCCCATCACCAACAACTCCTCCCAGGTCCTCCCCACCTCCCCAGCTCCGCACCTCCCCACCTCCCCAGCTACACAAATTCACACAATTTCTTTCCCTCACAGATTAGGAAACAAACAAACCAAAAAAAAAAAAAAAAAAAAAAAACCACCAGAAATAATGTCAAAGAAAAACTACAAGAACCACATACAGATGCAAAGATGCACATATTTGCATACACAAAATCGCATAAAACATAAAATCATAAACAATAATATATAAACAAGAGGCATGTAAAGTTAAAATACCCAGACAAATCATTATGCTATATATTCCAGGAATACCACTGAGTTTGTTTTGTATTGGCAGTCTACTACAGAATTCCACAACTGGACGATGTGCAGAAAGTGGGAGACCTGGGATCACTCATCCCTAACTAGGGATTTCCTCTGGAGAGGAGACAGAAAGAATGCAAGAGCCAGGGGGTATGATGGCATCAAGGAAACAACCTAGGCACAATATGGCTGACACACACGTAAAATCACAGAGACTGTGGCAGCATGCACAAGTCTTTCATTGGTGTAAACCAGATGGGGTCCTAGGACTGAGAGGGAAGCGAACACAAGCCCACCCCTAACTCAGAAGCTATCCCCAACTGACGACCATTCAGAAAGTAAAAATTAGTTTTCAGCTCCAGGATCTCACTGTTATATTAACTACTTTTCTCTACAACTTAAAGAGAAGGCAAAAGAATGCCTCAAGAAACAGTCCTTAAAGTACTAAGGGTTCCCTTTTTCTACAAACTAAAATGACAAGACCCTGAGAAATCACAAGGTAACCAAGGAAAGGTGAGTTTGGCAAAGTTGGTTGGAGGCTGTGTGCTGGTCAGCTCTTCATTTCAGAAATTAATGTCCAGAGGTCATCACTCTCAAAAGCGAAAGTTTATCTGGACTCCTGTCTCCTCAGTTCCCAGTTGCTTGGCTCTGTTTGTTGCTTGGCTTGGTAGCAGGACACTATATTATGGTGGGTTAGGGCTAGTAGCCCATTTCATGAAAGACATGATATCCCCTTCAATATGCACCCTAATTCTAAATGATGCTTCCTTCTGGGGACCAAACTTTCAGTGCATGAGCCTTTGGGGGACTTTTAAAATATAAACTATAGCAGTTGTGTGTGTCTTCCACCTTCAACGCTATCCCCGCAACAGTGCAGAACGTGGTCTAACAGTGGGATCTCTATGCTGTGTCTGACTATATCCCACAGAATCTTAACCAACAAGAGAAAAACAGGAGGGATCTAACATAGTGCAACCTTGAGGCAAGGAAGCATGGGTCTTCTTTTGGATGGAGTAAATCTTTGGGGATAGGCTTTCAGTTCTTTGGTTTTTAAATGGATTTTTTTTCGCCCAAAGAGTAGCTTTTCTGTAAAGCAGAGTCATTCTAGTGAATCTGTGTCAGGTGTGAGGCCAAAAGACAAAAGATAAATGTTCAAAAAAAAAAAGTGACAGTGTGTCATAAGAGGGACATTTCCTTGTTCAAGAGCTGCTACAGAAGGAGAGTTAAAAATAGAAAACAAAAAGCATCAATGGGAGGAAGCCTCAGCAGCAGTACCTGAGTCCCCAGGAACCAGCCAGGAGGAGCGACATTCCCTTCAGTACCTTCTTACACAGCCTCAAGCTTAGTGAGACAGGAATTCTAAACAGCCCACAAAGAACAACCTTGAAAAACAACACAGAAGAAGAAGAAGCATCATAAAGACTTTGTGAGGAGTAAATAATGCTTTCCTCCATGACTGTAGACTCTAAGCCTGACCCAGAAAAGAAGAGAAAGCTTGAGTGACTTAACATTGGGCTCATTGCATTGGAGCAGATATTTATTGCTAAGATGAGGTTTGTTCTGCACCTAAAAGCAATGATAAAAGTTTTGTGGCATATTAGAGAGCTTATGAAGCAAAGAGTAAGGATAAATTTATTGGAAAAGCTTAATAAGCAAAAGTAAAAATATATGCCATTGATAAGGAGCAAGTTATTTTAAATTATATATACATATATAAGTTAATTACTATGTACCAGAAGCTAGGTGACTTGGAAATGTGTATATATGTATAAATACACATATAGATACCCCAAAGATATATATTGACATGTAACAGATAAATAATATATATATGGTGGATAGAGAGAGGAAGATATATATTATAGATACATAGATGATAGATAGATAAAGATTAATAAATCTTATATCTCCATGTCGACCTATTTCCCTGTCTATGTTTACCTACCTCTGTTTATGTATCTATTTTCTCTTTATAGAAGAGCCAATTACCTACTTTTACAGATTAAAACAAATTAGAACAAATTTAAAACAAATGTCAGTGATCTTACCCAAGTCCACTCAGATAATAAAGTGCAGAGGCAGAAATCCTACAGATGCTGCCTCCACTCTGCCTAAAGCTCAGTGTATGAGATACTTCCATAGTCATTTTCCTCTTCCCACCTCTGAAATGCGGAGGAACAAGGAAGAAAAAGGATTATGAATTTGATGGCTTCACCTGCACTAAACAAATACTATTTGTGATACACTCTACATACCAACTGTGCTATCAAAATGCCACAAAAACATATTGATTGATGTGCCTGCTGTTATTTCAAAACTAGTGAAACAGATCCAGAACTCAAATCCAGGGTGTGTAATAAAAAACTGCAAACTTTGCACTTATTGCCTCCCACTTGTTTATGTGGCTATTAGGACAAAGATTAATGAGGTCCTAATGTTCGTCCAGATTAATGAACAAAATAAGCCACTGAATGAATAATTTGGAAGGAGTAAGTGCCTTTCGCATACTCAATACTTGAGATATAGAATAATTGCCATTTTTCGTATGTTTGCCTGATGAGATAACCAAGTACCCTCCCCAGGTCAGAATCTCTGTGAGTGCAAAGCTAACAACAAAGAGAAAAACTACAGCCTCTATATGCTAAATCACATGCTAAGTCTACTCACATACCTTATCTACTATGATGGAGCTTATTAGATGTGAGTGGAAAGGAACTCAGAGAGGGCTTTAAAGCCATGGAGTTCTTCTATCTGTTCAGATAACATTATGCATAAGCACTGTATCAATTCATCTATTTCACTCTCTAAATAATGGATAGACAACTTCTGGTATATACTTCTCTATAAAATTACAAGCTATTGACTGCTGGTGCGGCATGTAGTTTTGTAGCACAACAACCAAATTATCTCGTCCATAAATTTTTAGATCAGAACTTATAACCTACAGTGATTACCAAGACAATCTGAGAATTGAAGATAAGAAGCTAGAAATTATCCCTATGACTGACCCGTCATTACCTGCATTTACACAATATTTTTACTGTAATTTTGCACGATTTGTACTTATATGCAGAATTATAAACCCAATAGTCATGCTTATGTTAATAGCATTTTCTTCTTCCTTATAAAATGAAATCCAAAGCATGCATCAATTTGTCTGGGTTTAAACTTGCTTAGTTACTTTTCAGTTTAAGGCTTAAATTATATGGACATTCCTGAGGGGAGAAAAAACATCATATTCACCCTTTATATATGTTCATATGTAATCTTCTCGCATGATCCACCAACTTGCCTACTTTCTATAATTCAAACAGGTATTATATTTCTTTGACTTTGCTTAATAATGCACTTTATAGCCACTGATCACCTGATGCTATGCAGTTTGAAAAGAATGTGGGTCTTAAAAACTCAGTTCTTTTACTGCTACTGTTTGTCTCCTCAGAATCCATCACTCCTCCTACGCACAGGCAACAGACTAGATAAAGGCAAGAAAATTGATGTTTGATGTTCATTTTTACCTACCTCAAATTGCTATTAGCATTTTTGGACTATAAAAACGTGAAGAACATTAAGGACAGCTTTAATGCTTCCTTGACAAATCATTATTTTATTGTCTTGCTTTATTACAGTGGCTTGCATCTCCAGCCCGATACTAAACAGTAGTAGTAAGAAGAAACATCAAAACATTGGTCCTGTCTGAGAATTTTATTCTGGCTTTCACTATTAAGAATAGGATTAGATGGGCTGGAGAGATCTCTCAGCACATGCCACTCTCTCGGGGGACCATTGTTCATTTCCTAGCACCTATGTTGGGGGGCTCACAACTGACTGTATCTCCAACACCATTGAATTTGATGCCCTTTTCTGGCCTCTGAGGGTGCATGCAGACATAAAATAAATCTTTTAAAAAAAAAACATAAAGCAACAAAAAAAAAAAACAAACAGTGTTTGAGGCATTGCATAGATGACTTTTAATAGGTAGAGTAAAATTCTTTTCTATTCCTGTGCTCTAAATAATTTATATTAGGAACCCATGTTGAATCTTTTTAATGTTTTTTCACATATCTATTAAGATAATAAAAGTTTATAGCATGAATCACATTGACTGAAATTAGAGTACTATAAAAATCAGATAGTCCTTGGACAAAACGCATTTGACCTTTCTTTCATTGTGCTGGGCTCAATTATCTACATTTCCGTTAAGGTTTTCATCTGCCCTCCTGAAAGATGCTACTCTGGAGTATTCTACTCTGTAAATGCTTTTGTCTGACTTTTGTATCAGGATAGCACCAGCCTTGTGAATTTCATTTTCATTTGTTCTATTTCTCATGCAAGTGTGTGTCATTTTGCAATTTCCTAAACATTTGGTAAAATTTATAAGAAAAGACATTTTGACCATAACTTTATTGATAGAATAATTGTACATAGTCACTGTAATTAAGTTTCTTTAATACATATACAATTGTTCAGTTTAATTAGTTTCTCATGAATGAACTTAGGTAGTTTTGGATTTCAATATTTATGTTTTTACTTCTAATGTTTGATTTAGCTGCCAAATTTATTCAGATTATTTCCTTACTACTTTTTTCCTGTTCATATAGACATGCTAATATTTCCTTTTTTATTGTTGATACTTGCATTGCTATTGTGTCTGTTTTAGCTTAAACCGGTTTAATTTGAAATTTATCTTTTTTAACATCTTAGACTTTTTAGTTTCTTTGACTGTATTCTGTTTGTAAAATTTTAAATTAATTTTTAAACTTACCTTCTCTCTGTTTAGTGTGCATATCTTCTCTTTTTTTTTTTTCTAGTTTCTTATTTTTCTAGTTTCTTACAGGTGAGATTATTAACTTAAGACTTCCCTTTTCTTTGGTACATAGGTTATAATGCTGGGAGTTGTCCTTTAAGCCAGCCCTATTTTATCTGCATATTACAACTTTTAATAACTTGGGTGCCAAAACAAGCTTTTAAAATGAAATTACACAGAGGAAAATTTTATTTGAGGCAAAGTATGGCTGGAAAGAAACTAAAGGCCTTGGAAGTTTTCAAACTAAGATGCAAATGTGACACTTTCCAAAGAGTGAGAAGGAAGGGAATACTGGTGCGCACAGAGAAAAATCTCAGCAGACTGTGTTGAAGGACTCGGGGAGATGGGACCAAAAAACTCTTGACTCCAGATAAAGTAACAGTGACTGACCACAGAAAGGATTTTCCAAAATCCAACTTGACAAACCAAGGAGTATTACAGTAACTTGCAGGAATATGGGTGAGGGCTTGCTTGCACAAGTGTGGGTGATTCAACAGATTCTGTTACCAAAGACCCCACTTCAGCAGATGTAACAGTTTATGAAAAGCAGAAACCATGGAGCCTTCTGCACCACTTGCAGGCATCACAACAAGTGGGTAGTCTTCTCTCCCAAACTGTCATTTCTGCTTGTGCAACTATGGGGAAGGTCCTTGTGTCAGGACAATATTAAGAACTTCCTGAGATGGGTGAGTTGTGTCTGTGTACTGAGTCTTCAGGGTGGACTGTTTCAATATGGAAGAAAATGTTATGCAACCAACTCTTGGGGAGCTTGGTCTTGGTACAAATATTGACTATTAGAGGACACTTCCATTGAGCAAGATAGACTGGCTTTGTATCTTTTTAAATGTATTTTATTAATTTATTCATATTACATCTAAAATGTTATCCCATCCCTTGTATCCTCCCATTCCTCCCTCCCTCCCATTTTCCCCTTACTCCCCTCCCCTATGACTGTGACTGAGGGGGACCTCTTCCCCTTGTATATGCTCATAGGGTATCAAGTGTCTTCTTGGTAGCCTGCTATCCCTCCTCTGAGTGCCACCAGGCCTCTCCATCAAGGGGACGTGGTCAAATATGGGGCACCAGAGTTCATGTGAGAGTCAGTCCCCACTCTCCACTCAACTGTGAAGAATGGTTTTGTATCTTGACTGGGTTCCTTAATAACATAGGAGGAGCCTAGGAAATCACTGCTTTGGGAAAAAAAGAAATGCTGTTATGTGTTCTGAGTATGTGTGTGTGTGTGTGTGTGTGTGTGTGTGTGTGTGTGTGTGTGTACACATGTGAAAGTGTGAATGTGGGAGTGGAAGGGAGTGTGGGACAGTGTCCTGAGAGGCTAGAAGGTGGCTGTAGATGCCGAAGTACTGGGGATATTGGTGGTTGTAAGACACTGGATATTGGTGCTGAGAACCAAACTCAGGTCCTTTGTAAGAGCCCTGAGTGCTCTAAAGCACTGGCCATTTCTCCATCCCCTATTCTACATTGTTACTAAGTCTCAACAAGCCACACTTCTCATAGCAAGTTTTCTCTTGACCTGGGTAGTAAATTCCATTAGCTGTCCCACTTCTATCCTTGTCTAACACAAATATCCATATCTTCCTTTGTTTTCAGAGTATAACTTTGTCTTAATTTCCATGAATCTTTCTGCGTGTGTCGGAACACTAGAAGGATGCAAACCAAGTGAATAACAACCTTCATCTCTTTCTTAGTCATTGGACCATTGGGTCCAGTCTTTATCTATGCTATATACCTTGTCAAGATCACACCCCTTTGAGGAACAAGACCTTCAACCAAGCAGGTCCCTGAGTTGCACTGATGGGCTGCACCAAGTCTTCTAGCTGGTCATTGAGAACGATGAGTAACTATTTTTGTTTCGACCTTAGGTTTCCAATCCACATAGACACATGTGCAAGGCCTAATAATTGATGGATCTTCCTGGTGGCAAAACACTGCCTTTTATCTGGTACCTCAACTGTGTGTTCAATAAGTCATCTCTATTCTTTTTTATATGTATATTTTTCACCAAACATTTTTAGCAATCCAATCATGATCTATCTGCTGTGTCCTGGTTCTTTCCACTTACCTTTTCAACGCCCTCTTCCATGGTGTTCTGGCTCAGTATCCTCTGATGTCTTAACCTTGCTGTCTGTTTTCTCAGCTCAGCAAGTCTCTGATATGAGCTGGGGCCTCTCCTTTGAAACAGCAGCCTCACAGCAGCTGGATATATTATGGAGATAATTTCATCTGCTCCTCTTCTTTTAATACTCATCGCATTCTGGTCTCTTTTCTGATACTGGAAAAGCATTGCTTCCATATTTGACTCATTTTTCCTGCATTTTACAGAAGTGTGCCCCTGGATATTAACTTTTGAGGCTTCAAGGAGAAATCCAGCTCAAATGAAAATATATTCACGAATAAATAAATGTACAAAATAAAAAGCAAAAGCCTTAAACCTCGGTTATGTCCAGAGGCACGGTAGATGCATGTCACTTGAAATTCTATTCTTATGTGAAAATAATCATATGAAAACACTCTTTTGTTTTTATAAAAGTGAAAGTGTACACATATTTTTCTTAAAACAATTTTTTGTCACTGCATTTTATCACGTTCTTTCTCTTCCTTTTCTTGCTATGCCAAAACCATAAACAAACAAACAAACAAGAAACGACAAAACAAATAAAGACAAAAATATCCAAAATAAAATGAAAGACACACAGAGAGTCCATTTTGTGTTGGCAAAATACTCCCAGGCCTAGGGCGTGCTCTGGAGAAAACTGATGTTCTCTTCCTAAGAAGCTCTCAGCTGGAAACAGCATCTTGATTTTGGGTGGGACTTTGTGTCTACCTCCAATTCTCTGTGCTAGAGTTTTGTGTAGCTTGAACTTGGCAGGGCTGTGCAAGCTGCCACAGTCTCTGTGAGCCCATGCATACACCAGTCCTGCTGTGTCTGGATGATGCTGTTTCCTTGGTGTCACCCACCACCTGTGGCCCTTACAGTCTCTATGGCCCCTAAGTCTCTCATTCTCTGCACACTGTCCAGTTGTGAGTCTATGTGTTAAATAATTAAGAAGAAGATTCTCTGATAAGTGTTGGGCCATGAACTTATCTATGGGCATAGCAATATGGCATTAGGAGTTACAGATTTTTTTTATTCAACCAGTTCTTAAATAAATGTATTATTGGTTTGTGCTCAGTTGAGTCAAAACAACAATTTAAATATTATGGAATATCACTAGATAACCTAGGTTTTAATAATACAGTACACATAACTTTGCATACATGTGGAACCACTCACTGATTTGACATAATTACAAAAAGTCACTCTTGCTATCCAAAATAAGCATTCAAAATAATTGAGTAGACATGTTTAAACAAGTGATTAATGAAAAACAGATTTTCAACCTTGAAAGCCTTCTTTCTCGAATGGCAAGTGACTGCTTCATTGTCAATTATGTGTTTCTTAATATATCCCATCCCTTTTGTAGAATTTCCCATTTTGCCAGAACAGTACACCTTAACATATTCCTTTCATTTTAATAATACTTGTGCTGTGATTCCTTTCCTATTTTTATCTCAGAGTTCTATATATAAACCTGATCTCTCACCCTACATGCATAACTAATTCTTTCATTGGACCAGCTGGAGTTCAAGCCTAGATGACTGTGCTGAATACAGAGCATGCTAAAGCAATTCTGCTAAGGGGCAGGTGATAAGGAATAAGGAGGCTGATTGCTGGCTTTTGGCATCCATGTGAATGATCAAAAGAGATAAAGCACAGGAGATGTTATATGAGAGCATGTAATATCATTCAATCCCTAGACAATTCTGGCTTCACAATCAAGGTGATAAAAGGGGAAGCATCCACAGGGTACCACACTCCACAAATAACTACTTTCATGGATGGAGGAGGTGGCTCAGTGGATAAAGGCACTTGCCATCAAACCCAGGAACTGGAGTTAGGTGCCTGGAGCAGGATGGTGGAAAGAGAGAATCTATCCACCATAACATGACATTTGGCCTCCACACATGTGCCATGGCATGTACATGTACACATTCACACACACACACACACACACACACACACACACACACATGCATAAGTGTAATTTTTAAAAGAAATCATTTCAGTTTATAAAATATGTGAGCTTAAATGATATGTACTTAGATTTTAGGACTCAGTTTCTAGTCCCCATGTTTTAAAACTCTTTAAAGTTTATACCAACCACTCATATTTGGCCATTTGGTATATTCAAGAAACATTTGTAAAACATATGTGATAACTCAAACATCATTTTTATAATCACAAGAAAACAACAGTGAAATTAAACACATAAAAAAAATCTCAGTTCTCACAGTGTTCTCTGTCTGTTGTACAGAGACAGGGACCAATCAAAAGCACAGAAGACACTGAGAACTGAGGCTTTTGCCAGACAAAATTGCATCTAACATCTCTGCCAGCACTACCATTGCCTTTGTGTGAACTCCCAAGCACTTGTGGAAATGGAACCTATGAATGTGATACAGTATCATTCATGTGATTTTTAAAAACCTTATATGAAAATAAGAAGAGTTTTATATATGTAAGGATGGTCTGGACTCAACTGGACTTAAAGTAGGGAGATTATCAGGGTAGACCCAAGCAACAACTCCCAAGTCCTTTTATATCTGGGTACTGGAATCCAAACGACAGAAGTTACTGGTTCAGGGTGTGACATGCCTCAATGTGAGGATGAGTCTCAGATACTGCCCAAGAACAGGCTGCCTTGCAAACACTTCAAAGCAAATGCAGGAAGAGAGAATAAACACTTGTTGACAAGCAGAAAACAAAGACTTCTGCAACTGAAACGATTGGATTCTATGAGCAACCCAAGGCAAATTCCTCTAGAGCTAGATGAAAATTAGGCTTGCCAATACCTCAGTTCCAGCACTGAAAGAAATGGGCAAAAGTTGGGAGTAAGCAAATGCTTGGTAATAAATGGTTACTGTTCAAGCTTGCTAAGTGAGTGTAAATTGCCGTGCAGAAATAAAAATTGAATATGTTATTGTGGGGATTAATCAACTCTGTGTAAGAGAGTAAAAGACACGATAGGGCATGGTTGGAATGGGGTGTAATGAGCAACAAAATTGCATACAATGTAACTTGACGTGAGGGATGCAACCTTGGGCTGAGGCATTCAAAAGAATTCCCTAGCAGTGGCTCCATCTACAAATGAGCTTTTACTACATGATTACGTTGTTCTAGGGGGCAGAAATATGAGACTGGACATGGAGAATATGGCAGTGCTCTCTGAGCTGACTAGTGAAAGCCAAGGGGAAGTCAGTATTGTTACAAAAAAAAAAAAACACCAAGCCATAATAGAGAATGCACAGGAAGGGGTGGCTGGCTCGGCTCTGATGACCCGGTCACTGTTTGTCTGAATAAGGGATGTCTTGGCTGAAAGGAGAGAAAAGGAGGCACAGGAATCCTTGGTTGTTAGTGGAGAGGCGACTAAACACCTCCCAGAGCTGATCAGAGAGGGGCATGCTCACAGGAGGAGTTCAAAGGTAGAGCTGAAGTATGCGTGAACATGAGGCGAGAAAATATTAAATAACAGAACGGGATATGTGGGGCTTAAATATAAATGAGATTAAGTGTTGCTGTAAGATAAGCAGAAAGCCACCAAAGATTTAAATGCAGTTTTGTTTTTGTTTGCTTTTCTCTTGTTTTTTGCTCACAAAGTTTCAGGTGATGACGTGCAGTGCAGACATTCAGGGGTTTTAATGATTTAACAAATGTCAACGTGATGGATTTAGGAACACCAATGAAATACGCCTCTGGGCGTCTCTAAGAACACGTTTCCAGAGAGACCGAATGCTGGAAGGAAGATTCACCCTATAGATGAGCAGAAACATCTCCTCACCTGGGGAGACACAGGATTGAAAGGGAAACAGAAGAAAATGATCTGGATACCATTGTCATCACACACACACACACACACACACACACACACACACTGTTTTTGTGACTGTGAACACATGTGACTAGCGGACTAGTGTTCTTGTAGCTGTGCCTTTTCCACCAAGATTAGACTGTGTCCCCTCAACCCATGATCTAAAAGTAAAAACTGTCTCTTCCTTAAGCTTTTTGGGAGTTTTGGTATTTTGACACAGAAACTAGGAAACCAACTAAGCACCGCACAAAGCATGAGAAGGAAATCCCACACGCCATGAAATACAGGTGTGCTTGTCGTATGGGTTCACAGGAGTTCATCAGGGAAGTTAAAAGTGATGTGGTGTGGAGGGATGCAGGATGGTTCCATTGTGGGTCCCACATTTTTATGTGACCTCCTGTGTGAGCATCAACGACTGTACTGTGTCTAAACAGCTTAGTAAATATAAGATGTATCATCAAGGTAAATGGGACTTTAGAAACCTTGAACCAGCTAAGAAGACAGGGACTTGAACAGGGGTGTGGTGTTAATGGAGACGTTTAAGAAAGGGTGGAGCATCATTTGTGAGTGAAGAGTAAGGAGCATTTGGTTGTAGAAGACAAAGGATCCTCCGATGAGCAGAACAGTCTAAGTAACTGCCCAATGCTGTTCAAGAATAGACCAAGAGAGGCGAGTGGAGACAGGCCTTTCTTGGGGTGTCCAGTTTCAGTCAGCTGAATACTTAATGCACGAAACACATATCCAAAAACTGAGAGAGAGAAGATGTTGTTTCAAAAACTCCAAGGTCGTGTTACTGACATCATTTGTCAGGGCACAGTTTTATATTTATTAACTAGGAAAGAAGAACAGACAGAGTCCAAATTGTGAACTACAGCCATACATTCAGAAAGAACAAACATTGGTGGGATAAGTCCAGTAGCAGATCTGCAATGGAAGATCCCTGATACTGCAGACAGAAAGCCCACAAAACAGTTGCATCATCTCTTCAACCCAGATGAGGTTTTCAAGGAATTCTGTGAGAAATCTGGGACTACATGCTAAAAGGACAGCAAGGATGGTTCTTATCAGGAAAATCAGCCATCAGTTGTCAGAGCAGCAACTAACAAGAAATTGAGAAAAGCCCAGATTCTAGAAAACATATCACCAGGCACAAAGCAGAAACTCTGGTCACAGCAGAGCAAGCTCACCAAGAAGTTCCAAGGGGTCAGGAAAAGGGAGAAAAACCAAGACTCACTTCCTTTAAGGAGAGATATTGTAAAAATTAGGACCAGGGAGGACATTAAAGGCTGGCTTGGAATCAGGGCCCACCATCAGAAAGATGGAAATGGTGCAATAGTTTACTTGGCAACTGCACTTCCTGGTTAAAGTGAGAATGGATTCTTGCAGATTTATAGACTGGTTTTTTGGTTAAGAATGGTTATAAACGCGGTAACAAACTATTGAGAACTGCATGAGTTCTGGCACTACAAGGCCTGAAAACAACCCCGCTTTAATAAGCACCTGCTATAATTTAGGGAGACAGCTGTTTTCAAGACCTTTATTATCTTTGGTACTAAAATAAACCTCACAAGAAACTAATGATATATAGATATTTTTGACAAGGAAAGTCAACGTCAGAGAGATTAATTCAGTACATAAGTGACAAGTGGCAGGAGACCTGAAACAGAGCCCTTGGGGATGGGGAGATGGCTCAGTGGGTAAAGTGTGGCTTACATGTGAAGACTGGTATTCATACCCCTGAACTCTTGTTATTGCTAAGTAGGCATGGATGCCAGTCTATAATCCCACAGCTTGGCAGAAGTGGGGCAGAGTGCAGGTGTGACTGGATCCCTAGACAAATCACATCACCCAGTTTTCAGTGCAACTATAGACCCTCTTTAAATATAGAATGTGGAAAGCAGCTGAGAAAGATGCCATTTCCAATTTCTGACCTTCACATCCATATGCACATGTGTGCATGTACACTTGCATAGACATACGAATATGCATTCTCATTTCAAAAGAAAAGAAACAAAACCTTTCTGGTTTCCAATTCTATATTTATTCCAACCAATGCCTACAGTGCGTGATGGATAAGCCAGACTTATAAGTGAGAAAGCCATAGTGGAACTGGAGATTAAGAAATGAATCCACGAGATCTTCCCAAGAAATACGGAAGGGAAATATGGAAAAGAGAACAGTGGTCTACAGCTATCGCATACTATTATAAAGTGGGTAGCCGGCCAGACTGAAAGATTGGAGCAGCCCAAACAGAGAAACCTGGAGGGAAATTGTATTTAGTGATAAATTTTGTGAGTAGGGGTTGTCATATGATTCAAAGGAGGATAAAATATGCTGAAGGTGTGTATTTTGAACATAATCAACTAAACTATAAGTTAAATGTTAATTTATATTGGTATTTTTTTTACTAGCGCTACATTTTTATTAGTTCTTTGAGAATTATTTTTAATTTTTGAGACGACAATATAATAACATTTCTTGTTTCTTTTTCTTTCTACCAAAACCTCCCATGTACCCTCCCTTTTTTCCTTCCAAGTTCGTGCCTTCCTCTTTCATTAATTGTTGATTGATGCCAGGAAGCTGCTGAAAAGTGTTGAGGTTTTCTAGTCTCTTCACAAACGCCAATGCCAGATTCAATCAAGAGACTTCTCTTTGCAGTAAGTGACAGTAAATGAGTGAGAACAGACTCTTGGATACTTAAGGGACTGAGACAGTTGAATGCTTAGCCCTAAACAAGACATTACATTACCTTCTTTAAGGCTCTCAGGCTGGGTATCATCACAAAAGAGCAGGTAGGAAGGGTAGGTGAGGGCTGGAAGGTAAGAGAAGAGCTGTAAAATGCTGACAGGTGTGGTAGCCTGCAATATGTCTTTCCAAACAGCCAGCTGTAGATCATGATGGGGAACATGAGACCCTCCACTTCTTTTGAACTACTGAGAGGTTCTGAGCCAGGAGTAGTTACCTGTCCTTAGCTATAGTTGTGCACCCACTCAGAAGCCCACCAGACTCTAATGGATAGTTACAAACCCAGCCACAAACTGACTACTCTGGCTAAAATCAGTGTGTATCCAAAAATAGATATGAATCCTGGAAAAATGACATATATAAAGGTTGGGAAAGTAATAAGGGTTGAAGAGAAATTAGAGAAGTGAGCAGAGGTTACAGTAATCAAATGCACTTTATGTTATGAATTGCCAGAGGACAATTCAGTAAAGTAGTTTTAGGGATTCATTTCTTTGTGTGTGTGTGTGTGTGTGTGTGTGTGTGTGTGTGTGTGTGTGTGTGTGTGTGTGTGTGTGTCTGTGTGCTTGCTTTCCTTCCTCTATGTGTGTACACTATGTGTGTGCAGTTCCAAAGAAGGCTAAAAAGAGCACCACGTCCCCTGGTTGTGAGCTACCTTGTGGGTTCTGGGAATTAAACTCCACTCCAATGAAAAGGCAGAGTGTTCTTAACCACTGAGCCATCTATCCTGGCTTATGAATAAATTATTTTTAATAAAGAGAAGAGGTGTATATTGGAAGGCACATTTTAGTTTAATTCTATTTGTTAAATAAAAGTTGTACCTGCAGTAAATTAATAACTCCAGATCTCAGGATAATTTTTATTATTTAGACTGTAGGAATAATACACTCAGATTGTTTTTTGGGTATACTATCTTCAGATGACATATGTTGCCTTAATCATATACTATACATTTATGTGTATGTGTTTGTGTGTATTGAATATACAGAAATGATCAGTTTGTATGATATACAGGTTATGTAATATACCCCACATATATGTTTTATATACAATATTTTCAATTAAATTTATTATACTCCAAATCAAACCAATTTTTGCCCTTCATTTTCCATCCTATCAGTAAGATACATAAATATCTCTATGACATATAATCTGCTTTATGTAGTTTTAACTGTTTCCTTTAAGATATTATAAGAGCGTATCTAGCCTGAGCCAGAATACTGGGTCTAAAGATTTCAAGGTTCTGCACAGAATTAAGAACACACATATTCAAGTTCCATGCAGATTTGAGAAGACAGATCTAGGGGTTAGAAAGGACTGCTAAATTCACTCCTGTCAGGGATGTCCTTGATTAGAAGTGTACAGTCATGTTAGCTGGAACAGGAGTCTGCCTCTTCTAGATAGGAAAAGACGGTTTCCAGGGCTGTCTTCTGTGAGAGATTTGCTTCAAGACTCAAAGTACTGTGATAAGATGTCAGATAATGTTGCCTTTGACTCTGAGGCATATAAATTTTATGAGTATACCAGAACTTAAGGATGATGAGCTTTTCTGAAAAATCAAGGCAATGAGTTAGAAGAAAAGCAGAGGTTCTGAGGAGATGTCAACACAAGTACTCCTGGTTTGCACTTGAAACCTTGTAAATGTTTTGTATTGCTACACGAGTGAACTGTTAAGAAAGGAGTGACTATAACATGAAACTGGACCTGAATGAAACTATACTTTAGAGTGCAATCACACATGGAAGCACAAGTCCCAAGGATCCAATACATGCTGTGTTTATAAGTATATACATTAAGATGAAAATCACTGCATAATAAAGAATTAGCCCTTTGTGTAAAAATGCTGTTGATGGGTGTGGTGAACACCCTTAATGGCCAACTCCATTAGGCTGAAAAGCACTGAGAAGAGTAAACCATATTTCTGGTGTGTCTGAGGCTGTTACAGAGGGGGTTGACTAAGGGCAAGGCCTATTCTGAATGTGGGAAGGTGGGCATCACTGATCTATAGGCTGAGGGCCAAGATGAAAAACAAGAGGCAAATTCTCCTTGTGTGTCTCTCTCTTCCTTCTCTTTCCCCTCCTCTTCCTTCTTCCCCTCTCCTTCTTCCTGTCCATCTTCTTCCATCTCTTCATTTCCCTCTCTTTCCATCTTTTCTTCCCTTCCCCTGTCTGCACCCTGGTGGAAGTCACTCTCATGCCAATCCCTCCCCACCATGATAGACCGATGCCTTGATAGTAGAAGCCAAAATAAATCCTTGATTCTTTACATTTCTTCCAGATATTTGTAAAGTGACAAAATTAAGCTGATTACATGAGGCAGAAGATTTACTAGAATTCTAAAATTACTGTCAGCACAACAAAATAAACAAGCAAAAACACATGTTGCTTTAATTTTTTGTTCCCACAAGCATTGAGACTAGGATTGAGAAAAGTAATTCAAATGTACCTGAAGATGAGGTAGAAACAGTAAAACACCATTTTATTTTCCCTCCCAATGGAAATATACCCTGGTACAATATGGATTCTGACCCTGAAAACAACACACACACACACACACACACACACACACACACACACAATTATTTGGAGTCAGGCAGTGAGTAAGGATTCTAGGAAGGGCATTAATCTCAGATGTGAACATCAGCCAAGAAGCTACTGAAAGTTAAGTTTTGTGGACAACACAGAGCCCAGTTTAAGGTCCTATGAGCTACAGATGGAACAAATTAGCTCTTGGTGAGGAAAACTGAAATACACCAATATTCAGAACACATAAATTCATAATAATATTGCAATGAACTAATTGATCATGACTGCAATCTGTTGTAAACTAACTCAATACTTTAAAAAGAGAAAAGGTAATTTTACCATGGAGCACTTAATGGGAAGGTTTGCTTTGGCTCTTATGGGAATTCTCCAGCTGATAAAGGCAGAAGATAGACCCCACTGTATTTTGCAAAACTCAATGTATCTGGGCTTGTGAGACTGTGGATGTTGACAATATTTAAAGAAATGAAACTGGAAATTAGGTATTTTCAAAGAGAAAATCTGCTATGATCATCTATGAAATAGTCCATAAAAACTAAGAAACAAGATATGATAAATGTCCTGTCACCTACAACATGTAATTTATAAAAAAAAATACATAATTTGGAGAGATATGTTATAGAAAGAATCAAGATGAAAACAGGAAATTTCAAACTGTAGGAAATTACCTCAGCGATAGATTTCATACCATCAAAAAACAATTGCAAAAATTTGAACAATATATATGTGATATTAAGGAAATTTTTATTTGTAACAATGGTTCATAGATAGATAGTTTTGAAGATTTTGATCTTTTAGAGAAATCTGATGATATATTTAAGTTTGCTGAGACATAATATGAGAAAAAAGCAAATGGATTAAGGAATAAACAAAATGAGATTGATAAGGACTGAGACTGAGTAATGCACAGATGTGAACTGATTGTGTTATCCTGTCAGCTTTTGTATGTGTTTGTAATTCTCCAAAGTAAAAAACACTTCTCTAAGATTGTGAACAGACATTTATTTTACATAACTAGTAAGAACTGATCTAAGCATCAGCTTGAATTTCAGATTGTATTTTCAGTGCAAATTATCTCTTCTACGACATGAAAATGCTCAATATAGCACCAACTGGTATTGAAATCTACTCAGTGTGGAGAAAAAAGACAGATGATGCAGAATCTGACTTTTCTAAAAGGGGAGATTTGGACCCAAATCAGGAACGACATTTTCATAGCTGCTCTTAAATTAGTATGTTATTAGCGCTCTAATTAGAAGCCATGTCCAGCAGTATTCCTGCTGGGAACAAATGAGAATCTCAAAATCACTTAACTAAAACAGGAAATTGTGAGACTAGAATGCAGTGAGAACCAGAAAGGAGCCTAGAGAAGATGGGGCAGATTATGAGCTTGTCTCTCTGGATGTCCTCATGCAACTTGTTCCATTCACCCAACCAGGCTAAAGCCATTCACCCAAATAGGCAAAAGCCATTCACCCAAGAGAAGACAAGGACAGAATGTGAACAGCTAGGCAATGCAACCAGAGGCAGTAACTGACAGTAACAACCAGGTGCATATGTTAACACTGTATTTAATGTATCGTCTATCTTTATGTTAATGTTTACACTTATGGAATCAAGGGGGGTGTCCCAGAATGCAGAGTATGAACTCAGTTCATCTTTACACCTAGTTTTTTAAGGTATTAAGAGTAAATCATAGAAAAATAAAATATATTATGGATTATGGAAGTATGTACTACTTTAACAAACATCTGAGAGATTAAAGATTAAAATCAGGAGTCTACTATTACCCATCAAAGCCACAGATCTTTCTACGGTTGTTTTTAAATGCTGTTTTCTACAGTGAGGTGCCTTGTTCACACACACACACACACAAACACGCGCGCGTGCATGCGCACGCACACATATATGCACACATAGCACATACACACACACACTCTTAAGGAGAGCACAGATTTGTTTTACTATTTGTTCTGTAGGAGGCAACTATCACAGAGACACAGTGGCATCATTAATAAAATCTGAGGAATACTTAGGGCTTAAGCTCTTGCAGGCTCTGCCTGACCCACAGCACTCACTTATTCACTTTGGTGCTGCTTTTGAACATTTTTACGTGTGCATGGGAGTTTGGCCTGCATGTATGTGGTGCACTGAATATTTGATGCTTAAATATTCCAGAAAAGCCCCCCCCCGAACTGGAGTTACAAGCTGTTGTGAGCCCATATGTTGGTGTTGGGAATCAAATCTAGGACCTCTGGAAGACCATTCAGTGTTCTTAACTATTAAGCCATCTCTCCAGCCCTGATCTCCAACTTCTTATTCAAACTAATAGACTTGGGACTGAAGATATTGCTCACTGAGTGGATATTGAGCCTAGCAGCCTAGTAAAATGCTACAGGAGAGGAGATAAGAGAACCTAGCTCCAACCTCAGTCATTGTCTCTGTGTCTCTGTGTGTGTGTCTCTCTGTGTGTGTATCTCTCTCTGTCTCTCTCTCTCTCTCTGTGTGTGCCTCTCCCTTACTCTCTGTCTCTCTCTCTCCCTCCACTTAGATAGATAGATAGATAGACAGACAGGCAGACATGGAACCAGAAGGAGAATGATAGATCTGTCCTTCTTTGGTGTCTATGCAGCACATAGATTGGAACACTCACTTGTAAGCACACATGCACATACACCACACACATATATGTATACACACTCACGCATATGTATACACACACAAGAAATACACAATGAACCTCTCTGTGTCTGTAGAAATGGGGAACTACTAGATGATGTCACACTGTTCAGGGTGGTGACTGCATAAGCACTCTGATAACATGAACCTGCCCATTGGCTATAAGTCTGCATCACACCTCCTGGATTTGCACAGAGACACTGACATAAGAACATTTATTTCCCAGTAGTTGTAGCAATCACTTCAGCAAATAAACAGAAATGAGCAATTGTGTTCCTGGATAGTTTGGAAAAATCTTGATGCAAAAATTTTTTTCCAGTAATTAGTTTTTTTTAATTAATTTATTCTTGTTACATCTCAATGTTTATCCCATCCTTGTATCCTCCCATTCCTCCCCCCCCCCATTTTCCCATTATTCCCCTCCCCTATGACTGTTCCTGAGGGGGATTACCTCCCCTGTATATTCTCATAGGATATCAAGTCTCTTCTTGGCTACCTGCTGTCCTTCCTCTGAGTGCCACCAGGTCCCCCCCTCCAGGGGACATGGTCAAATGTGAGGCACCAGAATACGTGAGAAAGTCATATCACACTCTCCACTCAACTGTGGAGAATATTCTGACCATTGGCTAGATCTGGGTAGGGGTTTAAAGTTTACCTCCTGTATTGTCCTTGGCTGGTGCAAAAATTTGAATGAACAGATTATCAATAAAAATATATATTTCTCATGGAAGTCTGGTTATACACAAGCTAATAGTTATAGCATATTTATAGGAAATCTATATTTGAAAAACCGTGAGGGAATATATCTGAACTGACAATAGTAAGTTCTCTAAAGTGACATAGGTTGGGGTAGGAAAAAGATGGTCAAAAGAGCTTCAGATTTATTATTGTATGTGGACTCACATTAGGAATACTTATTCATGAGGCATTGGTGTGATTAAAAATTTATACAGTTTTTAAAAAGAATAGAAGTCCATCTGACCAGAAGCCAGTGTAGGCATACAGATATTACACATCAGAGAAACCTTTTAACTTACCAGGACCTTTCTTGGTTAGTGCTTCTTCATTTAAGCCATAACAGTTTTTTTTACCAATATTTAATGCCATTTTTGCTTATTGAATTATTGGAGTTTTGGAATTAATCATTTATTTCCCACTAACTATGAGTCATATCAAATGCTTGAATAGTAAGGATGCAAAAATCTGATCATTTGCACTGATCTGTATCTGTTCATTCCAGACATAGTTTCTCCTGAAATGACAATTACTGACATAAAGATATTTATGCTTTACAGTGACCCAATGTTTTTCTATGAATAAGAATGGTATCAACAAGCAATCTTTAGTTTGCTCTGAATAGTTATGTGTAGGATTTGAAATGTAAGTTATAAAATTAAAAATCATTGATGGAAACAGTACTCTTTGGAATAGCTTAAAATGCAGAGTGGAAGATAAAAGTTGAAATAAAGCAACAAAGTGAAAGCAGACACAGTGTGGTGAAGGGACTGCCAAATTGTACTCAGAAACAGGGATTTATTTAATGGGCTTATGAATACACAATTGTTATATCTCTACACGTGGTGAAAAGTACAATTATTACTGTTATCAGCTATGAATATTTCATGCTTCAGAGAAGGAGAAAACGATTTGGTTCCATGGCTATCGTCTTCTCTTGTTATCCTCAATTCAAGATACAATTATAAATTGATACTCACGGTTCATCTGAAGGTGGAAGGTAGACATCCATACTGGATGAAAATGGTCCCATTTGATCAAGAAAGCCCAATGGTAAATCCATATATCTGATGTCATCAAGATTCTCAGTCAACTCAAACCATCAGTTGGATATTACCATGCTCAGAGACTATCTATTATTAATGTAGCCATTTAAAAATTATGAAGTTATGTCATGCATTATGCATTGACCCTGACTTCAAATGTATCATTAAGTTGATTGGTTATATTTGCTCAGAATGACAGCATAGCATTTTAAAGTTAATAATAATATTGAATAAAAATTTAATTTCTATATAATTCTTCACATATTTTAGTCATTTGTATTTATCAGCAGTGATACCATAAAAACTACCATTTGCTTTTTATTTTTACCACCAACTCCAGATATTGTTCTCTGTATTCAATAAAATCCCGCTAATAAAAATCCTACTAGTTTGAAAACTAATATTTTAAAATTCATTTTACTTTTAAAATATAGAGGCACTATTTAATATATTTCAAAACTGTAGTTAGTGAATTTTTTCCAGTCCCTAATCACTATATTCTGCAAAAATCAATTGATTCTATTAGCAATAAAATATGAAAATTAAACTTTCAAACTAAATTAGTATCCATTTAACCTTCAGAAATATGTGAACAAATTCCAAGTAGCATCTGTAAGCAAACTTAAAGATAATTGATTTTACTTTTCTGAAAAAACATCCAGGTGCAGTGGTATACACGTTTAATCCCAGCACTCAAGGAGGCAGAGGCAGACAGATCACTGTGAGTTCTAGGCAGCCTGCTCTATGAAAAGAGTTCCAGGACAGCCAGGGCTACACAGAGAAACCCTGTCCTAAAATACCAAAAATAATTAATTAAATAAAACAAATAAAAACAGTTAAGTAGATGGTGTAGCGTTTTTCTTGATAAACTCCAACAATTCTAATGGTAGACCAGTTGACCAACCTTTCCATTCCTTTCCTCTGCTGTCACCAAGGGGCCTCAGCACTTTCTCATTTTTCCCTTCACTGGAGGCAACCTCATTCACTTCATTATTCTCATACTAGGCAGTATTGACAGAGAAAGGGGAAGTATAAACAAGTGTCTTATGATGGACCAAGTAGCAGTCTTCAACTTGACCAACAGTCTGAGAAACTGTAAGATAAAAATGAGTCTCTTTGACCACATAAGTGTTTCAATGAAACAGGCTTTCAAGTACATACATGAATTTTGAACACAAATGGATGAATTTAAATTTTTACAAATAAAACTTAATCTCAACATTAACTAAAGAGATTGTTAATTTTAACAGATTCCTCAGCCAATCAGATGTGTGCACATCTTCATAGAATCCCATTGTCACTAGTAATAGCCACCTTTTCCATCCGCTAGACTCGGGGAACAGAATTTACCTTGGATTCTGTGGCTCATCGTGGACTCAGTGTTTCTTCATTGTTCATGTATACACTGAAAATTTACTGAACCTTTAAATACAGTAGCAATGCCATCAATTTGGATGGTTACTAAGCAGTAAAATCTATTTTCCAGACTCCTTGACATCGCATTTTGTCAACAATTCCTCTTGGAATATCCTAGCTAACAAAAATGCTATACAATTGAGGATACATTAGAGAAGGGTTTTTTTTTTTAAGACAAAATTATACCAAACATGCTAACCAAGTCTGAAAACAATCAACTCACCAGAAAACACACACCAATTAGGAGGAGATCGCCATTATATTGTTAACCATATCTCTACCCAACAATACTCCTTTACTGCCTGCTATGTTCCTTGTACTATGCAGACTAAGTGGGGAGAAATGTACACAGTCAGGTGCTCAGTACTGTGGCAGAGAGATACTCATAGCATTGCACAAACGCCAAGACAAATAATAGAATAGGAGAGTTGGGGTCATCAAGGGAGACATACTAAGAACACGTATGAGCACTGAAGCTAGGAGCTGTGTATCTTAATGTGTTGTGAGACCATCAGGTTTCACTCTTCAAATGAAGGTCCTGAAAGAATGATCTAATAGAAAAACAAGGAAGTCCTACGCACATGTGGTTTCTCCTATTTGTTTGTAACCTATTTCATCAGGAGAGAGATCATCTTTAAGCACTTGAAATGGACAAAGGTTGGGATCCAAGGCCATCTCCACGCTCATCTTCTTTGTAGGACACTTTTATGTGCTTTTATCAGAAGAAAGGTCATCAAGAGCCATGATGTTTTTCTTTTGTCGTGAGCATTTCCTAATCTTTATGCTCTTGGGTCAGCTCTTAATTCTGCACTTGATCAACTAGGACATTTTTCTCACTGTAAAAGCTGATGCAGGTTTCAATACAGAAGAGGGAGTTTGAATGCTGGCACACCCAAGCAGTGGCATATGAAAACTGCATTTAATACTAGACATTTTGATCTGAAAGAACAATGAGAAAAATATTGGCCATGTTAATCTATTAGTCCAATATTGTATAACCTTCATGATTAATTTAAAATGCTCTGTTTATAATCTTGGGCTCTGCTCAGTGTCTGCTCCAGACATGCTAATAAAAAAGTAATCTTCTATTCAACTAAGTTCACTTCTAGTTAATAAACAAATTTTGTGGGAAAGCATAACTTAGAGAGCATTAGACAGATATTTTATTTGTAGAGATAATTAGTATTTTTGGCCCTTATTAATCCATGTGTAAGTAGCGACCCTAAGTACTTCTACATCTTATATCTGCAATGGTTTCTTATTCTTTCTGTAACAAATCACTCTATGTCATCCAACAAAAATTTGTTATTGTTCTACTACCGGGTCCAAAATTTCCTGATAGGTCAACAGTGAGAGCCTCTATCTACACAGTTGGAATATTTCCCTAGCCTTTCTATTGGAGAGAGGCTATGCCAACTTGTTGTCACATGCCTCTCCACCCTCTTCACTCATGCCTTTGCTTTGTTTCCCCTTAAAGAAACAGAATAATCAAATTGAGACTTCCTGGATAATCCAGAACAATGCTACTCAATCAGTTACTCTATGTGACTGCAACCAAACACAACAAATTAAAGGAAGAAAGACTTATGTTTACCTCCTGGCAGGAAAGGAGCATAAAAAGTCAGGGTGAGCTATAGTCTCCAAAGAACAGGGCCCAGGGATGTTTCCTTGAACTAGGCAATACCCGTACCTCTCATTAACTCCCCAATATTTCTTCCTATTCTAAGTGGACCTATGGATCAATCCATACATCACACCTAGGTCAAACAGAACTGTGCCTCACTAGACCCCTAGGTTTGCTCAGTTTATTAAGTAGCCCACAGAGCCCCAATTCCAGGTCCTTATTTGCATTTTTTATCATTTTTTTTAAAAATTTATTAATTTATTCTTGTTACATCTCAATGGTTATCCCATCCCTTGTATCCTCCCATTCTTCCCTCCCTCCCATTTTCCCCTTATCCCCCTCCCTTTGTTTGCATTATAAAACTCTCCTTTTTTTCCTCACTGTTAGAATCTACAGGTCTAGAGTTAGGAAATTATACTGCCTTTGCAAATCAGTCACAGACCTTAAATTCAGATGTTGGTGTCATAACATCTAGCCACCCACAATGCACTTGTCTTTGGTTAATAGACTTAAATATAATCACTACAGTAGACCTTAAAAGCAATATGGCTGATGAACTTATGAAAGAAGACTCTGAATGTATGTAAACAGAGAAAAGGCAGTGAGCACCTGAGCATCGTATCTACAGCTAAGAGCAGTGAGGTGATGGTGCATGAGAGTGATTGGAGGGAAGGATGGAAAAGGATGCTGCAATTATATTATAATTCAAAAACTAAAACGTATCATATATTTTATATATTTAATATATACTTAACATATAATTTCCAGTACATGAAATTGGGAAGGAAATTGGTAGAGAACTAAGGAAGAACTAGAGAGGAGAAATTGTGGATAGGTTTAACCAAAACAATTATGTGCATATATAAAATTCTCAAATAATAAAAAATGTAGCTAAAAACTAAGAACCAAATTAGTTACCCTGGTCCTCTCAGCTTAATAGCTTACTTCCATCCATTCGTAAATAATTATTTCATGACATTGGTCTATTCAGTTTGCTCATTTTCTTATTGATTTTTTTTCAGTTTGAAGTAAATATGACTGAAATTCCTAGAGAAGTCAAATTCAGATTTCGGTGGTCATGAATCTTCATTGGGTTTTGATATCAGTGCCATGCTGGCCTCGACTAATGAATTACCAAATATTTCCTCCACTTCTCTTTCCTGGGCCAGATTGTGAATAACTGATGCCATCTCCTCTTTCCACCCTTTTTTGCCTTTTTAAAAAAGACTATTACATAATTATAACATTTCCCTGTTCCTCCCTTCAAACCCTCCCCTATGCCCCAGCCTCCAAGCTCTCTTTCACATTCATGCCATTCTTCATTAATTGTTGTTGCATGCTTGCATGTATATGCATAAAGATTCCTAAATAAAACCTTCTCATCTGTCTAATGTTACCTATATGTATTTTTCAGGGATTACATAGTGGATAGCCACTTGGTATGTTTTTCTCTGTGGAGGATTATTTCCTTTTCTGTCAGTATTCCTTAGTTGCCTGTAGTTCTTTGTGTAGGACTGAGGCCTCATGACTTTTGCTTAGTCTACATTGGCATGTCTATTGATGTCTTTATTCAGCTCAGTTCTTCTGTAAGCATTCAGTAGACCTCACATAGGAAACCTACTTTGAGCCCCTTTCCCTAACAAGTTACTAGTACTTATTCTGTTTCTTTAGTAGATACAAGCTGATTCAAATGATCCAATCTCTGCAGTCATAGTTGCTTATCTTGGATCTTTCGAGAAAGTTGCACATTCTATTAAAGCTACCCTTCTTAGGTACATGGATGTAAGCTGTGCCCAGCACAGGTGTGTGTCTCTATCACTGTAACTTGTCTATCCAGAGACAGAAAGCCTAGCAGAAGCCGGTGTGGAGCTGCAGGCATGTTGGGCCCAGCTAAAGAGAGGCTGGGTGGGAGAAAGGGACTTTGTTACAGGTGCTTGCAGGCAGGTGTATTGCATGGTGATATCTTTCCCTCTCCCCTTTCTAGAGTCACAGTTGGGGGGAGGGACCATTTATAGAGGTAATAATCATAAACTGTGGGTCCCTCAAAGTGCAGCTTCCATGAATACTCAGTCTCACACCAGTCCACACTCAGCCTCCAATGACTCAACAAAATCCCCACTCAAACCCTTTCACAAACTCAGTTTTTAAAATATTAAGCATTCATGGAGTAAAGTGTGAAGGTTTACTATATGTTTACATTGTGAAAGGATTGATTATTCTATCTTGCTAATTAATCTCTCACCTAACTTTCCTCATTTTTGTGAATGGTGGCATGTTTCTTAAATCCAAGCACTCTCAGGAAGCAGGCGAAGATAGCTCTCAGTAAGTCTGAGTCTAGCCTGCTATATGTGGTTAGTTCTAGGCTAGCCATGACTACTAAGTACGACCATGCCTTAAAAAAAATATATATATATATATATAATTGGTGATGTGTTATATTTAATAATGGTCACTATGCTCTGAAGGGCATTCTGATTCTTCCTTTTCAGATGAAACTGGACCTTTAACCAAATCTCTCTTTCCCTATCTCCCCCTCTTCAAGCCAATGCCAGCTGTTTATATTTTACATATGAGATCATTTGGTATTTGTTTTTCTGTATATGATTTATACTATGGTGTCCTCCAGGTTCATCAATACCAAAAGTGACAGGGTGACCTCTGTTTCAGGAAATAGATGCTGTTCCATTGTGCATGTGTGCTACATTCTCTTCTTCCATTCGCCAACAAATTACAACCTCAATTCTGATGGACCCAAGAAATGATATCAATTATACTTCCACACACAATATGTATAAGCATGTACATGTGCATATGTGTATGTATCACTGTTCATGTTTAGGATTTTTGGATTAAGAGACTGTAAAAAGTTTTGACCCATTAAGAATAAAACTGTTGTGAATATCCTTTCAGCAATTTAGGGTTGATGTAATTAATCTTCAGTTTTATAATTCCAGGCCCAAATTGAACAGTGCTCTCAACAGTGTACCTAGATATAATTGAATCTTGTTATAGAAAATTTGTCACCAGCAGCATAATCAGTGATGTAACTCACTAAACAGAATGACTAGATTTGCTGCAAAAAATAACAGACTTGAGTTGAATCCCTAACTTATTGATTGCTGGCCAATTTCTTCCTGAGAACCATCATTTTTTATAGCATGTGCTATGGACTTGGGTGTTATATTACAAGTCTCTAAAGGACCAAATCTATAGGATGAATCTACTGTAAGAAAGAGACTTATTAAATTGGATTGTGTGATAATTCAAAATGTCTGTCAACATTTTGGAGAAGCTGGGAACCTGGGAGATGCTCAGAGTGTTCAGTCCAGGAGGCTGGATCACCCTTCATTCCTAATCTGGCCCTGAGTGCCTTTTGGCTCCCTGAAGAATCTCCGATCTTCAATCTACATTGGAAAGTCTAAGAATATAGGGTTCTAATGTCAGTAAAGGATGACAGCCATCACAATAGTAGTATAGAAATACTTACCAGCAAGCAGTGAAAATTATGTTTTAGCTACTTTCTGTTGCTGTGATAATGTGTTTTGACCAAAAGTAAGCTGAGAAGAAAATCATTTATCTAGATTATACTTTCAAGTCATAATCCATAAATTGAAGAAAGTTAGGGCCAGAACTCACACAGGGCAGAAACCCCAAACAGGGCAAAAACTTAAAGCAGACATCGTGGAGGAATGCTGCTTACTGGCTTGCTCTCACCTTACATTCAGGTACCTTTCTTGTGGATCAGAGCTACCTGCCTAGAAATGGTACCACCCACAGTGGGCTGATCCCTCCTATATCCATTAGCAATTAAGAAACTACCCAAAGCCATACCAATAGTCCAAGCTGGTGGAGGCAAGTTTTTAGATGAGGCGCCTTATTCTCAGATATGTCAAGTTGACAACCAAGATCAACCATAACAGTAAGGGAGAATCATTGTTTTCCCCTCAGAGTTGTTTCTATCTGGACCACCACTGGAAAGGTCTCATCAGGTAACACCCTGACAGGCACACCCAGAGGCTTGTCCCTTTGTTGCTTCTGCATTCCATCAAGTCGATAATTAAGATCAACATCCTAGATATGCGAACTCCTTTATTTTCCTAGAAAGGTGTTTCCGTTGCGTACTTGTTCAACAGCATGTGCAACCTTAGCCATTTTCAAATAGGTTCTGTGGATTCAAAAATTTGCAGTCAATAAGCATGACAAATACACCCAATTCCCAATGTCTCTGCCATTTGCCTCCCCAGTTCTAAGTTCTGGGGAGTCCTAATGGCATTACAGTGCAGAGGAAGTGGCACCTGATGTGCTACGCTGACATTCACTGAGCAGAACATTTTCTTGCAAGTATCGTTATCTCACTGATGTTGATTATTTTCTGAAAATTTGCATACCATTTTATTATAGATTGTCAACGGAAGGCATTATGTCCATAAATTCTAAAATGTTAATATTAAATACCTACAAACGTTGTGTTTAAGATTCAAACCATGGTATACCAGGTGTCTGAAAGCCATGCCTCTTCTAAACTCAAGTCAGACAAAATTGTGACACTTGCCAGTGATTCATTCTATAATAATGCTACATGTGTAACAAAATACTGCATGAGAAAAAAAATGTCATCAGGCTCACGATACTGTAGGGTGAGTGAAGAATATTTCTGTTTGGCATATTTTATTTTCCTCCTTATAGGCGAATAATCCTCTTTTCCTCTCTAGATCCTTTAGAAAGTGCTATTCTTACTAGTTATTAGTAGACCAATTTTTTATAATTAATTTTTACCACATATCTACAAACTAAAAGTCCTCCTGCTACACCTGACTGGACTGTAATCATGATACTGTTGGTGGATGAAAATGAACAGCTGCTTAGGACCAAGAAAGATCTTTCAATAAACAGTGAGTTCAGAGCTTATCTCTGTCAAGTTTAGTGAATATGTGGGAAATCTGGCTTTGTTGAAATTTTCTTGAAATAGCTAATGAGTCATATTTATTAAATCTGAAAAAATCTTTAAAATCTTTCATTTAATATGAAATTATATAATTTGTTAGATAAGGAATGAACACAAACTTCAAAATAAATTATTTTTGGTAGCAGTGTCTATCAGCTATTAGAAATTGCTGAAATTTTGTAAGTTTTCATTTCTACAGTGCTAAAATGGTGAAAACAGTAAGACCCTAAGCTAAATTAACTCTAAGCTACAATTGCTTCAGGGTTTAGCTCCATCTAAGTTTATCTCCACAGGAATAACATAGGAGACAGTCTATACAAGGCTAGAAAGAATGGCAAAACACACAGAGGGGAGAAAGAGCAGGCACATCTGCGTACAGGCAAGAGACAAAAGGAGGGGATCTGTGTTAAAGTTAGAATGAGGAATAAGTCCACACTGTGGCCAGTGGCAGCCAAATTACGAAGATACTTGGATAGGAGGGAGGCTCTGTAATCTGTGTTTCATGCTACAGATAAGGGGGAATTCTTGCAAGGCTTTAAAATTATAATGGTTTTTCAAAGGACTGACTTGGTGTTTCACATTAGGGCTGAAATAAAAGTGAGTGGTTCCAGGAGAGCAAGAATCAATAGAGGGGACGTTTTCTAGAATAGGTGTGAGCTAATGATAGCTCGAGCAAGGTGATGTCGGTGAGATTCAGGGTAAAAAGCTTTGAGAACAAAGGGACCCAGCGCAGCTAGCTGGCACACCAGGGTAACAGAAAGAGGCCATGACCAGTCTGATTTTGTGTTGGGGGAGGGGACTGTATTTCAGTTAGTTCAAGTGAGAAGTGTATAGGGAACAGAGAAATAAGAAGATTTGAAGTATAAGCAGATATGAGAAAAATATATTGTGCACAGTGGAAAATACAAGCCTAGGTAATTAGCATCCAGGGACATATCCATTCTAATTTGAAATAAAACATTGCTTTAAAAAGTAGACGTAAGATGTTGAAGTAAGGTTTCAAGCTGGACATCACACTAAACAAGAAAAGTCCTAGTCATTTGTATGTGTTGCTGGTTGTGCTTTTAATTTATTCTCAGGCGTACTTCATTTAATAATGTCTCTTTTACGTCAGTGCATTGCTGAACCACTGTAAGCCAGTCTTCTGATTTGACAGAGCTTACCTCCTTTTTATGTAGGAAGCTTTTTATCAAGACACTTAAAGTGTTCTTGGTTGCAGTAATCAGGACTTTAAAAGAGAGGCAGCAGTAGAAAAAGTCCTGTGACCTACCCCAGATAACAGAGCAAATCGGTGGTAAGACAGCAAACTAAGTGTATTATCAAAAGATAAGCTTTGCTGTGTGACTAAATGTATACTCGACCACTAGCAAGATGAACTGTTCAAACTTGTTTGATTTATTGTAGAGAAAACAGTAATGGCACTGTTAATAAACCAATATTTCCCGAATTTAAGAGCCATCTGCTCTACATAGTAAGTCAGAGGCCAGGCAGGGGTCCCCAGTTAGACCTCCTCTTAAGGAAAGGTATAGAGGGGGCAGTTCCCATGCTTCAGGAGATAATCCAACACCCCACACACATATGCAGGTAGCACTAAATGTATTCAGTGGGTACTGAAACAGAGAGAGTGAGGAAGAGAGAGACAGAGACAAAGAAAGACGGAGAAGTTCAATGAGTAGGGAGGAAAAAGTGGTAGAGTATATATGGGGAAGAACTGAAGGGGAGGGAATGCAGGGGTGGACTTGAACAAAACACATGAAATGTATGTAGCTATGAATGTTAAACAAAATACATTTAGAAGCAAGCCCGACAGCTTCTGAAGAAACTCAGCTGAGGCTGTTCTCTGACCTACATGCCCACACAATTGAACACACACACACACACACACACACACACACACACACACACACACACACACACACAAGTACATACTCACACAAATAAAACATAAAACTTGAAACTAGTACTGTAATTGTATTGATACAGCATCGTGGTTGGTTACAATGTACAAAGCTTTGCTATCGTTGATTGTTGTCTGCATGTTCACAATTTTGCTTTGTTGTAGAATACTAATATTTAAACCCTCCTCACATCCTCAATTTAACACTACTCAGGAAATTATATACGAAGCTCAGAGGAAGCACTTCTCCAAGGTATTTATTGTGAGTTTTTGTTTGTTCTTTTGGTTTTTCGAGACAGGGTTTCTCTGTGTAGCCTTGGCCATCCTGGACTCACTTTGCAGACCAGGCTGGCCTCGAACTCACAGCGATCCACCTGCCTCTGCCTCCCGAGTGCTGGGATTAAAGGCGTGCGCCACCACGCCCGGCTCGAGTTTTTATTTATGATACTGAGGGTACAAATTCAGGTCTCGCATGAGTCAAGTAAGTAAGCCCCAGAAGGAAAAATATTAAAAACAATCCTTATCTGCATATCACTGATAAACTGGTAAAAACCAACAAGAGAAAAAAAATCTTGACAGAAACTAGTTAAGTGGATTAAATGAGTGGTTTTACCACAGAAATTACAGAGGACAGACAATGGCACAGTACATTTAATGCATTTGAGAAGAACAAAAAACAAAATTGACAAAACTTGGCCTTATAACAGCAGAAAACTACCTTCATCACTAAGGAAACAACAAAGCTAAGTAATTTTGTCAGTGACAGCAGGGTGGAGGTGCAGCCTTATTCTGTTGCCCAAAGCAGCCAGTTGAATAACTTTCTTTAACCTTCTATGGACCTCAACTCAGGTAAAACTGGATATTTCATTTTGACACAGAAGAATTTCAGAATGAGCTAGTATAAGGTAGAATTAGAGTTTAGTAAAAGACATTTTAATATTATATTTTAATCATAAGGGCTACTCAGGAAAACAGTAAGATGTTCTCAAGTGTAGATATGTATAAATGTAAAATGAGATATTATACATAAACTTTAAAATATTATACATAACTTTAATGCTGTCATAGGAATATATTTTAAATTAAAACTTTCAAGAGATTAATAATGAATAGAAAAAATTACTCTCACCTACTTGGAACAAGATCATGTCAAAAACTATCCATTTCCATTTAATTATGAAAGCCGACACTGTTTTTTAATATATTTTATTAATTTATTCATATTACATCTCAATTGTTATCTCATCTCTTGTATCCGCCCATTCTTCCCTCCCTCCCATTTTCCCCTTATTCCCTTCCCCTATGACTGTTCCTGAGGGGGATTACCTCCCCCTGTATATGCTCATAGGGTATCAAGTCTCTTCTTGGTAGCCTGCTATCCTTCCTCTGAGTGCCACCAGGCCTCCCCATCCAGGGGACATGGTCAAATATGGGGCAATAGAGTCTGTGTGAAAGTCAGACCCCACTCTCCACTCAACTGTGGAGAATGTACTGTCCATTGGCTAGATCTGGGTAGGGGTTCAAAGTTTACTGCACATATCATCCTTGGCTGGTGCCATAGTTTGAGCAAGACCCTTGAGCCTAGATCTGCCCATTATAATGTTCTTCTTGTAGGTTTCTAGGTTATAGGTTTCTCTGGGTCCTTCTATTTCCCCATTCTCCCATGATTCTCTCACCTAGAGTCCCAATAGGATGTCCTCCCCTCTGTCCCACTTTCCTGATAAGTGAAGACTTTCATGGGACACGCCCCTTGGGCTAGTGTCCAGATATAAGTGAGTATATACCATTTGACTCTTTCTGCTTCTGGGTTAACTCACTCATTATGATCATTTCTAGATCAATCTATTTGTCCACAAATTTTGGGAATTCCTTGTTTTTAATAGCTGAGTAGTATTCCCTAGTGTAAATGTACCACAGTTTCTTTATCCATTCTTCTACTGAGGGACACTTAGGCTGTTTCCATGTTCTGGCTATTATGAATAAGACTGCTATGAACATGGTTGGGCAAATGTTCTTGTTGTGTGCTGGAGTGGAGCATCTTCTGGGTATGTTCCAAGGAGTGGAATAGCTGGGTCTTGAGGAAGCCCTATTCCCAGTTTTCTGAGATAGCACCAGATAGATTTCCAAAGTGGCTGTACTAGTTTGCATTCCCACCAGCAATGAAGGAGTGTTCCTGTCTCCCCACATCCTCGCCAGCATGTGGTGTCACTTGAATTTTTTATCTTAACCATTCTGATGGGTGTAAGATGGAATCTCAGAGTTGTTTTTATTTGAAAGCAGACACTTTTGTATTGATGGAATTGCAGATTCTGTACAGGGTACAAGTGATGGGTAAAAATGGGACGGTTATAATGTCTAATAGGCATGAAATATCTGTATTATTACCACACATTTTTAGACAGTGTCCAATCACGAATTTTTTCCAGAGAATGAGTAAGGAGGGTTAGCGAACGCTCTTTCAGTGGTGGTAGAAGAAAAAGTAGTAATCATTTGGGATGGATTATCGTAATCACATGCGTGATATATTCCTTAAAGTAGACACTTTCAAATACACTCCATTTCTTCTAATGTAAACTATAAACTATGTTTAATGTCTTCTCCTCCAATCATTTGAGATCCAAATACAAACAAGAGAACTTACAATATTGTTGCTATTAAGTTGGAAAACATATAACAAGAAGAAATAGTTCCTGGTTTAAAATATTTAACCTATTACCTATTTGGATAATACCTTTATACAATACATATACATGTCATTCAAATCTCACCTTTTTTGTTGAAAAAATATTTTCATATTATTTTGGTCATGCTTTCCTCTACCCTAACTCCTTTCAGATCCTAAACATATGCATAAACAAAAAACCAAGAAGTATACACAAACCACAACAGAACATAAACATGAAAGCCAAAATATACAAGCAAGGGATAAATAAGACAACAAAAATGCCCAAACAAAGCAATACGAAACAAAAAAATATCCACAAACTATCACTGAGCTCACTTTGTGTTGACCAATGTCCTCTGGGCATAGGCCTACCCTGAGAAGAGGCCTCCGCACATCATTCAGTGGTCTCCAAACATGCTGCTCGGTGCCACAGGTATGTTTTCACTTCCTAGGAACATACTTTGGATTACTCAAAATCTGTACTCTAGAATCTTTTCAATAATAAGTTGAAAATATGGGTGTGTGTACATATTTATTACTCACTGGCAAAGATCACAATTAGGTGATCACAATTGAACTTTATCTCCTTTACTCCTTTTTTTTTTCCTGTAGTTTTCCATAAAATGTAGGGCTTCTCAGCATAAAATAAGTTGCCTGGTTTTTACAGCAAGCAGTTTCTATCAAATTAAAAAGTATCATGGTCGACATGCTGCTAGCAGTCTGCAGATGTTTGGGCCATTGTCTACATGATATTTAAAGCCTCACTGGCTGCGCAGGGTAATGCACACCTGTAAGCCTAGCAGTCAAAAAGTGAAGGGTTGAAGGTCTGAGGCAGCATCCTTGACATAGCAAGTTCAAGGTCAGTCTGGATGACGTGAGATAGTCTTAAATCCCCCATCTGCCTCCTATCTAGAAGAAATCATGATTAGGCTTTATTTATAAATGATCACTAAAACATGTGACATCTCCTTAGAATGTGTGAGTGTCAATTAAGTTAATTAATTTGCAGTAATATCACAGGCTTTTCTTGGTCTTTACCAACTTAGATAAGCCCATTACGTTGAGAAAATTTATTTTCTATTTATATTCTTGACTTAACCTAATATTATCCTTGGTTATATGTATTGATATATTTTATATTCTTGGCCATACAGTTCCTGAGACTCAACCAAGAAGCAATTAAAATAGGGATAAACAGTTTTAGCAGCAGTGCAGATACTTTCTAAGCATCCTCCAAAGACTGGTATTTAGTAAGAAGCTTTTCCTCTATATATCCTCATTGTGAGAGTGCATTAAAGTTTCACCTAAAACATTTGTGTTTTGTTTATGGACCATTGAGAAAATAAATGCTCCCTGGAATAAGAGAATGCTGGCATAATGCCATTGAGAGATGTGAGCCACCATAATGTGTATTTAATAAATTGCCATCATAAGGTAGAACTATAGCTACTCTAAGTTGCAACTTTTTATTATAACACTAGAAAATAAAAATACATGACCATACATACCTGTATTTAATTTTTATTCTCCCTTTGCTCACATACACTGAAGTCTCAAGAGAATATGAGAGAGAGAAATAGTCAGCTTCCTGAAGGTATTAGTTGAGAAGGCCAATGAAGGGAAGACCCTGACTGGACAGGTCACTAGACACCAACAACAGCTTAACAGTGAGGCACTGCCTGTGAATAGAAACCATCATGATCTAAGAGAGAAGAGCCTAGGAGGGTAAAAGCAAGCCTGGAACACTGTCCTCTTACCTGAGATTTCCCTTTGTATGATTTCAGTTACCCAAAGTCAGCCGTGACTGTTTAATTCCAGAAACCAGCAGCTCACAGAGTTTAAATTGCATCCCATGGAAAGTAGCTTAACAAAACATTACACCACCTAACTGTCCTGCCTGGAATGTGAACTATCCTGCTGCATCAATCCTGCGTGTGCCACCCACTTATCCATCACTTGGTAGCCCTCTTGGGCTTCTGATTAGTTCAGGAGGCATTTCTGTTTCACCTTTAAATAATGTATATTTCCTTTCTAAAGGCCCCAAACTACAAGAATAGTTAGACAGCTAATTCACATATGCCAATGAGAAATCCTAAAATGTGTCCTGTAAGTGAAAAGGAGAAAGTTGGTTATAAGTCTGTAAGGTAGAGGAATAAAATCATAGTGTATAAATGGCTCAGTCATAGGGGAAGGGAGTAAGGGGGAAATGGGAGGGAGGGAGGAATGGGAGGATACAAGGGATGGGATAACAATTGAGATGTAATATGAATAAATTAATAAAATATATTTTTAAACAAGAAATTGTATCAGGTTTCCCCAATTGTCCATGTAATACGTATTCATTATACAGAATGTGGACAAGTCTGAGAAATGGTAAATAGGAAAATAAAATCTGTCCTCTTTTTAAAAAAAAGATGGCTTAGTACATTTCAGTTTCCCACATTGACTAGGGGACTTGGAAAGTGACCACAAGAAGAACAAGGGGGCACTCTGCTGCTTTGGCACTGGCTGCCTCACAGCTGATTGGACCAGGCTTCATTGGAGAGTTTTTCCAGAAAATGTATATTAACTTTATATACATATGCACCTTTAGGTGACACATAAGAAAGCAGAGGGAACACCCTTGCTGTTTCTTAACGAGACACTCAGATGCGCTTCACAATTATGAGTGCTTTAGGCATGACTGAAGCATGTCAGGTGTGGGTCAGAAGGCGATGCCCCAAGTCTGATGAGTCCCATAGTGGAGGCTAAAGGGAAGCAAACAGGTGAAGGCTGCTGAACATTTTAGGAATCAGAAAGAATTCAGAGCATCTGCCAGAAGAGGCTGAACAATTTTTACAATGCAGAAGGACAATGTCAGTCTTCACAAATATGCTAGGAGCCCACCTTGGCCTCAAAACATTGTATCTCACACCCGTGGGCAAAAGCCCTGTAAGTGTATTAAACCACTGTCCAGTTGGTTGATTTCTTTCCTTCGTTTGTGTTGAGCTTAGTGTACTTTTCATTCTTGAGAGCTAATTAGTAGCTAAGAAGAACAGAATTGGTGTTATAGTCTTCACTTGTGCGGCATGAGACTTCCTAACTCATAGCGTAGACATGTCTCTGCATTTTTTTAAGTCTTCTGAATTCTTTTTCTTGTCATGTGTCTGAAACACTCCAAAACTATTAATTCCATAGGCCTGCAAATGATTAACAGTTCATAGATAATAATTGCCATCATAAATGGCTTATAACACACCTACTATGTAGAAGCATATACTTAATATTCAACAAGTTTTCTTGGGCATAAAGTAAAGCAAGTCATATAGTAACTATCACTTGTTTTCCAAAAATGAGAATTATATATAAAAGCCCTTTATTTTCCCTGGTAAATGTAACCAGAAATAATATTTTTGTTAACATTGTTTATACCCACATTAAAAAATGTTGCCCAGGGACTGAAGATATGGCTCAGTATTAGAGAACTTTCCAGAGGACCCAAGTTCAGTTCCCAGCACTCACACTTTGCAGTTCACAACCACTTGCGACTTCCTTGGGCATCCACATACATGTGTCATGTACGCACAGAGAAACATACACACAAATAAAAATAAATCTTAGAAATATCTCCATTGCACATGCAGAAAAAAAAAGAGAATTATCATATTGTTTGTAAGCCAAGTACACAGGGATGTCTACTTCAACTTGTTTCAAGTCTCAGGAAATGCTTCTAAAAAGCAATGGGAAAAGTCTACAATTTTTTTAAAAGTACGAACTACCATTGTTTTGCTTTAAGCTTGAGAGCCTGCCTCTTCATTAGGAACTTTCATGTACTTTGTGCTTTGGGGTTCAATGCTTCTCTCTGGATCTTACTGTTTATTTCTTCTACTATGGCTTTGCCTTGATTTCCACTGTGCTTCTTCCTCACACACCTCATTGGTAGACTGGCCTATTCATTCCCTTCTTTTTCCACTTCCATCCTTTAACATTTGAATCACACAGAAAGGCCTCTTCACGGGTAGCCTTGCCAGCAAATTCCCACGAGATTAGAAAACAGACCAACCAAAGGTTGATTAAGAAAAGTAAGAGACTCTACCATTTTATGAATTTACTTTTCATGCATCAAAATTTAGAAAGCACTTACACTCACAGGAAGCTTGTTCTGTTTTTATTTTTTGAGATTAGAATATAATTATACCTTCCCCGTAGCCCTCCTTGCTCTCTTAAATCCATGTCCTCTCTTTTCATTAATTATTGTTACATGCATATATGTTATATATACATATACATTCCTGAATACAAACAAGCTTGTCCATCTGTGTGGCGTTACTTGTAGGGATGTTTTCAGAGCTGACTGCTGTGCACTTGATAACCAGCTAGTGAGCTCTAACAAGACAAGACGGTTTTATTATTCCTCCCTTCAACTCCGACTCCTATTTCTGACTTTACAGTGGTTTTATCTTCTACTACCGTCACAAAGCCTCGCTCTTAGCATTTTTCTGATCTTTTGATTATCAGAAGTCTAATTTGCTGCTATGTTTTTGTTTGTTTGTTGGTTTTATTATGTACACCTGAATAGAAACAACGGAATGTGCTTTTCCCAAGAACTTTTACAATGGTAACGCTTGGTGTTTGTGTCAGCCTGGCTCACCCACAGAGGGATGTCAAGGGGAAACACGCTGTCTGGGCATTTGGAAGCCAGGTCTTAACTGACAAACATGGGACACAGAAGATTGACAGGATTGGACCAGGAAACCGACATCATCAAGTGAAAGGAGAGGCTGCCTTTTGTGCTGTTTTGCGATGAATCATAATACCCAAAATACTGAAGCCTGTCATCTCCAGTCAGTCGGCATATGCACTGCAGTGTGAGCTGGTGGAGAAGGGTTTCCATGCACCAAAGTTCTTCATCTACTTCAAACACAACACAGCTCTCCACGTAACACCAGGCATTAAAAAGGGTTTGCATGAAACACAATTCTGAAATTGGTGACTACTTCAAATGCTTTGACTGAAATTGCTCGAAATTGCTATCTAGGTAATTTAAAAATGCAAATGAGTATGGAAGCACACATACAAAAGAAATCAAATTCTATATAGATATAAAACTGGAGATATATGCAAACACACAAAAAAGATTGTATGCAAGCATACAGACAGTAAAATGAATTTCTAATTTCAGTTGAGAGAAAACAAAAAATAATATTGTCATTATTTTCAGTAACCTATCTCCTAGGAATTGATTATGATGAATAAGGAGCCTTTGGGTGGGAATATAATTAATATTTATGGTAAGATATTGACTTGTGTGCTTGCATAGGTTATGTTCCCTTACCTATGCCTCCCTGTCTCTGAAGTGCCAATACTATTCGCCTTCACAGGCACCTCCTCTGCAAAGATGTTGTGTAAATAAATGAGGTAATGCTTGGGAAATCTTTGCAGCTTGGGATAGAAAACCACCGCACACATACAAGATACACTTGCTATTCCATATTCAAGCCTGGCATGCCTTGCCTCTATTTTAAATGGAAATTGCATTGTTTGAGTCCTTCAGATTGGATCAAAATCTGGGTCAATATAAAAGGACCATTATTTTTCATTTTAATATGAATGCTGTTTCAAAACCCTGCACGTGAGGATAGAAAACTGTAGGAAATAAACAAAGCACATAAATCAAGCTTTGAAGGAGAAAAATCTTCATCTGGAAGGATTTTCTCTTTTTTTTCAGTGAGTATAAACACTGTATTTCCCAGGAGAAATATTTGGGTCCAGAGAAGAGGCTTGTACCACACAGTGTGAGTGCGTGCACGCGCGGGGGTGTGCACGCGGGTGTGTGTGTGTGTGTGTGTGTGTGTGTGTGTGTGTGTGTGTGTGCTGTGCGTGCGCGTCCGTGGAGAGGGGCGGGGGAGGCGGATGAGGAGGATGAGATCATAGCTTCAGGATCCTCAGGAAACCCTGGTACAGGCAGCAGCCAGCCTCCGCTGTGCCCACATGACCCACAACTCTGGCAGCGGACCCGGCACTTCCAACATTACTAAATAATCAGAGAGCGGCTCCCACTCTGGGCCCACACCTCCCTGCAGACGATGGACACCTTCTAAGAGTTTGGCGAATAGGTGACCCAGGCGCCTGTCCATTGCAAGGTGTGTGTGCACGTTGACTGCTCCCTTGAGGGCTTTGGGTGAGAGAGAGCTCAGGGGTTCAGGGGGTCGGGGTGCGAGGCGAGGAGCCGGCGCAGGGACTCGGCTGTGGCGCTGTCCCTCACCCAGAGCCTCTGAGCCTTGGAGGCGCCAGGACCCGCGGCAGCCTCTGCGCAGGGACCCGGCGCCCTAGCAAGGGCAGGCGCCGGGCAAAGTCTGGAGCCGGGGCGGCGGGGAAGGGCTGCGCCCCGGCGCCCACTCTTGGGTTTCCCACCTGTGCGCCCGCTCCCAGCGTGTGCGGGGTACCGGGACTGCGGCGGCACCTCCCAGGGCGGCGGGGCGGCGCCTTGGGCCCGCGGGGCGGCGGCGGCTGCGGCGGGATGCGCGTGGCAGGTGGATTCCCCCCTCGCCGCAGCCCACCCGAAGCCAGGGCTGCCCATGGCTCCCCGCGCCGGCTCCGCGGGATGAGGTGTTCCGTCGGGATCTGCCCTCGGGGTCGCTGTCGTCGTGGGCTGTGTTGCGGGGAGGCGGAGTGGCCAGCCCCCGCTAGGGATAGCACTGAGGCTGGGGAAGTCTGGAGGAGAGTGGGGGAGGCGCCGGGGTTGACCGGGAAACCCGCGAGCCGGTCTCTCCCGCGGCGGCGTGGGGCGGGCTTTGCAGTGCGGCGCGGGGCCGCGCGGAGCGCCAAGCACGCGTGGGCAGTGGGGATTGCGGGGGGCTTCCCGTCTGCCTCCAGCCTTCCTAGCCTGTTGCCCACTTTGGAGTTCTGGGCTGGACAGAGGGCAGCTGGGAGGGTCATTCTGGTACCTAAAGTGGGAGGCAGAGAGATGACTTTGTTGAGTGCCCAAACCAGAGGAGACTGGCAAAGGCATGCTGGGAGGCAGAGGTATCATTAGGGCTTGACCTTATAATTCGGCTCTTGGATGGCCTTGGGACTCAGTGGCTTTGGGAAGAGAGGAACTTGGGACCAAGGGTGTGATGTGTGTACTAGCAATAGATAGCCCCAATGGGTCCATTTTTGCTCCAAAACAGAGCTTTTGAGTTGAGTTTTACACTACAGCCTTCCTTTTTCTTCTCATCTCTACTGGTGTTTACTGTGGTTCTGTGTCCGTTTGACATAAATACCTATATTGTTGCAGCGTATGTAGTATATGAAGCTGTTCTTGTTCTTGTTCTTATTATTTTATTATACTTGGCTTATTTCAGTGATTTCACATAAACAGTTTGGTGTTGTTTAGTTTAATACTTTTCTGAGTTCTCCCACTGGCATAAGAGGTAGGCTATATTATAGCAGCCACCTTTTTTTTTTTTTTTTTTTTTTTTTTTTTTTCTTCCCCACAAAGGATATTCAGACAAAATATCTTTCACAGGGTTGCATTGCTATTAGTTGCCTGAGCTTTGGGCGGGGAGGAGATGCTCAGTAACCGAAAACTTTCTGAAGATGAACCCCTTCTAATTCTTTTTTGTAATTCTTTTGCCATGATTACAGCAAATATCCATTGGTTAGTCTACTTTTGACACAGTTCACCAAGTTTCATAAAATTATTATAGATCAATGCAGGATGCCACAACAAGATTAAATCCAGTCGTTGCTATCTATCAGTGACATAATTCATCAAGTAGGTGGCTCAACCTATGTGTTAGTTTACAGTCTACTTGTTTAAAGAACATATTTTCCATACCTCGTTTTCTTGTTCATGATTTTGTTCAGAATACCATTTTCATTTTGCAGAAATTTTTAATAAGTTTCACTATCTTTCATGCAATCAAGCTGACAAGGGTTTGGGCAGCCAAGTAAAATGGCTTATGAAATTCTCTTTAAACTGCCACTGATAAAAGGACAGGCTGTATTCTGAGGGCATTTATGTATGTCCTGTCTTTTAATCAGTTGTCTGTACTGTCTACATAATTCTGTAGAAATGAAGACAGAAACCACGTTTTCTCATTAGTTCTACGTCGGCATACTTTTAAGCACATCCACTTGTTTGAAATGAGCCATGATGAAAAGGAAAAAGTCTCTGAGGGCTCAACCCTGTTTCACGTGTGTAGAGCGTAACTCTTCATTTGAGTTTATCGTGGAGTTTTTATAAGATACACTTTTGGGGACAGATGTCTCTCATAAGTCTTCATCTGTTACTTTTAAAGTAAATTCAATTGCTTCTTCGCATAACAAGTTTCTAACTTATTTTGACATTCATGGATTGCCTTTCATTCTTGGCTTTCACTTGAATTAAACTCGGCTTTCATAATTTCAAACTCACACTTTCAAAATTGTGAGTAAAAGATCCTATAACCCAACTGAATTATGCAATCATGAAAACAAGCTCTGTAGGTGTGAGATCTAACCCAGCTCTGCAGTGGCCAGCACCCCTGTGCCTCCACACCCCTGGTTGCATCCTCGTGTTTATTTGTGACACTGGAACCCAACATTATGATCAGAGCATTGCATGCCACCAGGAACAAATGTTGTGATGTTGAAATTGAAGTTTCTTTTCTTTTTAACATTTTTTTTCATTTTATTGAAAACATATTTTTTTTTACAAAATAGATCCTGAGTATGGATGCTCCTCCCTCTACTCCTCCCAGTTTCTCCCCACCCATCTTTCCATCCAGATCTACCCATTTCTATTACTCATTAGAAAACAAACAAGCTTCTAAGGGATAATGATTATATACATATATATATATATATATATATATATATATATATATATATATATATATACACACACACACACTATAATAAGGTAAAAGAAAAAACTAATACATCAGAATGGATCAAAGAAGACAAGCAGAAGGAAAAGAGCTCAAGAAAAGGTACAAGAAACAGATATAGATGCAGAGACTCTCTTTTTTTATTCACACAACACACTCGAAATCCCATAAAAACACTAAATTAGAAGCCATAATATATACACAAAGGACCTTGCACGGTGAAAAAAGAGGGGAAAGTAAAATAAAATAACAGCATAAATAAAATTAAAATAAATAAAAATTAATTTTAAAAAGTCCTGACATGATAGTATGAGATTTTCAAAGTCTTTATATCAAATGCTGGTTGTTTTGAAGGCATAAATCCCCTGATGCATATCAGTATCATTTTATAACTGATTCAAAAATGTTCCAGTTTTCTGGCCTCTGAAGCTTATTTTAGAGATGCGTTCTCTTGCTACTTTTATCTAATGTTGGGGTTCTGATCTGGTTTCCATTCACTGTCCCACCCCTCTGGTTTGGGGAAGACTTTTGTATTACCTCTTGTGGGGATCAGAGTGCCCTCTGTGCCTGGTGCTGGGTAGAGGACACTGCATACAGGGAGGGATGGGTTGATGTGTGAGCACTGGCCCATCGGAGGTGCCACTTTTAGAAGGTCGTTAGAAAAAAAAAATGTCTTGCTAAATAAATGACTTGCTTCAAGTGGAAATGCTTACTGAGTGACAATGCTCGTTCCAGGATCCCTGGATAAGTCACAGAAGTCAAGATAGGGCCAAGGAATAAGTGAAAGGTGACAGTGTTTGTAGAGAAGTTATGTGCCAAGGGTTGATCGGGTCCAGTTTTCTTCCGCAGAGCTTGCAGAGCAACTTTCTGAATCATCTTCTGAGTCAGAGACATGAGTCTCCCTTTAGTTATCACTTAACCTTTATTTTCGTTCTCCCCTGTGGACATGGTGGGGGACTGCAGAACTCCTATTACTTCCCAAAGCACACGGAGAAATTGCTACCTTTATTTGGTTATTACCCCATTCCCAAAAATCTATGTAAGTTTAATCAACAACAGTCATTTTCTTTCCTTGCAGAAACAACTGCTCTCAAACTAAATGGTGGTTTTCTTTTTCAGCTGTGGTTAAGGTCACAAAAATGTCTCAAATAGAATTTTAATTGATTCATCACTTAGTTCTTAAGATTTGCTGAAATGCCCAAGGGCAGTGTAGAATTTTCAGAGTCAGAGAGGGAGGGAGGGGGAGAGAGAGAGAGAGAGAGAGAGAGAGAGAGAGAGAGAGAGAGAGAGAGAGAGAGAGAGAGAGAGAGAGAGAGAGAGAGAAGAGAAGAGAAGAGAAACATGTGTGTTAAAGTAACAATACTGAAACATTTATTGAACATTTTCTATGAGATGAATATTACCCTATGGGCTCTGTATATTTTAATTGACATCTACTTCATAAAATATCCACATAATGTTTGCATTTGTTGTAATTATCTACCTTCCTTTATTTAAAGAGGGGAAGACTGAAGCTTAAGAACGGTAGCCGTGACCTCAGCCAAAGAGTTAGGCAGGAGCTTGACACTTGAGTGTGGAGGCTCCAGGAGGCACTTCCATCAGTGCCGGAAAACAGGAGCCCTCAGAATTTGGTTCTTTATTCCCTTAATACAACTTAATGGAAAGAAAACAATGTTTTTTATATCAACACATTTTTCTCATATTTTACCAGTTAAATGATATATATATATATATATATGATTTTATATAGAATATAATACCTGAATAAGAAGAGATGAGTGCTAAATTGTGAGAAATTTCCCATTTCATATTATGTGTATGCTTAAATTTTAAGCATGACCCCGTGAGCACTATAATCAGTGATGTTCTCTAAGCTAAAAGCATGACATTTAGCATTTCAAATTATTCAGGAAGTATCTGTAATAGCTAGAGCCTCTTTGACTGCGAACAAACTCAGATTTTGCAACCCCTTGTACCATTTTTCCTAATGTCTGTCTAGACTGGGTATTGCAGAGAGATTATAGAGTACAATGTAAAACTTCCATTAAATTATCTTGTTAATTTGTACATTGAGATCTTTTGACGTAAATCAATGTAACTGTTGTGGTAAGAAGTAGAGAAAATTCCAAATAAGGTTAACCTAATTCTGTGGGACATATCATTAACAAAGAGAAATGATGATTAGCTAAACATGGTAATGCAATCAAAGGCCTTTGCTTAGCACCTAATGATAAACGTTAGTGAATGTTGCCGAGAAGCTGATATGATTAATATCAAGCATGAGTTCATGCATGATGAACATGTGCAGTGTTTGTGTCTCCTCTTTGAAGTTCTTGGAAACGCTGAAGGTAGCAGAAATATTTCCCATGACTTATGTATCCCTTGGAAGCCTGTGATATATTATTTCTTTGTGTGCTCTGCTTATACAAAGCCTGGTATCATAGAGTAATTGTGGTTCTCACTTATTTAAAATAGATAAGTTTACCGGAAGTAGTTTATTCACTGTAAATAAAAATATACAAGGCTTGAATTTTACATTTTTCTTGGTTTTATAGTATGTATGTCTTGGAGTAAACAATGCTAGGAATAACACTGTTGAATAATACATTAAATGTAATTTACAGCTTAATGCTATAGCACAGTGTCCTTTTGTAGGGTTTTATGTATCAGATATAAATAATTAGCACAGCTATGTTGTAGTAATAACCACAAAATCTCAGCAAGTGAAAAATGACAAAGATTTTTTTCTTGCTAATGTTATAATCCATAGTGGGCAATGTAAGTTTCTATCCTGCATCTTCCTCATTCAAGTATACAAATGTATAAATCCCCGAATATCAATATCTTTCATCATGGTACACAAGATTATGTTTAAACACTACCAGTTGGTAAAGTCTTCACCAGAAAGTCATACTCAATGATTCCTGTATTTCACTGGCCTAGAAAAGTCATATGACCATATCCAACCCAACCCCAACCCCCAAAAGTGCAATTCTTTCCTATCCTTGTTAAAAATAAAATAAAACTTGAGTGGATACATCTAATGAGTACCACATAAAAATTACCGAGTTTCCTTCATCTAATGTTATTGATTATTTAAAGTAAAAGTAGACTTATTAGTGCCTGTGTCACAGAACTTTGCAATGGGGTGTTACAGAAAACCTCAGCAAGGAAGTCAAAGGATACCAATTGTGAAATCTGTGCTGCCAATGTTTTCCAGCAGTGTCTTTCATTGGGGAATGATGATAGAAGCTATGCTTTAGGTGAATGTATTAGACAGCCTATCTGAAAACCAGTACAGGCTAAGACCAAAAGGATCAAGCCTGGATCTACTGAACTTCTTTGATTCTACCAACATTATGCAGAAATCAAAACATGTATCTGGCCTCTTCACTCACGTGGACAAAATAGTTTTGCTACCATGTATTTTCTATAAAAAGAAATGCATGTAAAAATCCCAATTCATGCTGTGACTGTACTCTTTGTTGGTAGATATAACTTGCACAGTTAGAATGTGACCAAGTCACAGTTTAGATCAAGCTTTATATGTTAAGATAATCCAACACTTGCAGTTGTAAGGAGTGATACAACAAGAACCCATTGCCCCATGGCCTATCACCCCAGTCTTTCAACAGCTTGCAACAACTTGCAAAACCACAGCACCATATTACAGCAGAATTCTGACATTGATATAATGACAAGCAGATTTCATCACCATGTGGCTAACTCACGCTGTGTGTTCATGGCCATAACAACTTTACTCCATTTCTCCTCCTTTCACAGTTCCTTGAAGTGAATAACTTATTTGCCACGTCTGCAATTTTGCCATTTCAGAAATGCAACATAAGGGAAGTTGCACCATATGCAAATTCAGGGTTTGCGTGTACATTCTATTCATTTCTCTCAAGATTTGTGTATGTAGATGATTATGTCTCACAAATTTTCTAACTTTTATGGATAAGAAGTATTTTATGGCATGCATGGTGATAGTTTAGACATTCAAATATCAAAAGCACCTATTTCCTCGGATTTTTTTTACTACTAAAATAAAAATTACTGTGACTATGCACACACACACACACACACACACACACACACGTGTGTGTGTGTGTGTGTGTGTGTGTGTGTGTGTGTGTGTGTCTGAATGTAGGTGCTAATTTGAGGGGATAAAATATCAGGAATTGCTTATACATTTTTATTTGAAACTGTCAAACTCTTCCAACAGTATGAAGATGAATTTATACTGTTAACAATAATGCATGAAGGACTGACTCTGAATCTTCACCTGAATCAAACAATATTGTTATGGTTATGACAATTTTAGTCATTCTGTTATGTAGGTAGTAATGTCTAACTGTGGTTTTCATTGTCATTTTTACATGTCTAGTGATATTTACTATGTTTTCCTGTCTTGAAATCATATAGATGAAGTCTTTCCACTTTAACCTCAAGTTTCTTCAGCTACTTTAGTTCCTTTGTTTTTACATGCAAATTTCAGAATAATTTGTCTATCAGTCTCCAGGTCACATTTCATTAATGAGCTACTGTCAGTGGGTAGTTGCTGAGAGATGGAGAATTATTCTTTTTAAAGTTGTGAACATTCATAGGTTTCCCATGCGTCAATAGATAGCCACACCCTTATGCACACTGGTCAACACTGATTGGACTTTGTTAATAATGGGGTGGAGGAGGAAGCCATGAAGTTGGGAGGCTGACATGTCAATAGGAATGTGGAGGAGAAAACTGGGAGTAGGTTGCTATCATACTGCATTACATACATGTATGAAATTCTCAAAAATAAAGACAGAAACCGTAATAACCTAAAAATCAGAGCAATAGAAAATCCTATTTGTTAATGAAGTGTTTCTATTTGTGGGAATAACACATTCCGTTTCTTCATCGTTCTATCTTTCATCATTGGGTTCTTTTTACATTATTATTAAAAACTTCCAAGTTCTTTTATTCTCATCGTATTCATGACCAATATTGTATATACTTTGTGGTGCTGTTATTAATATTCGTGTCAGGAGCAAGAGGGGTGCTCTACTATCATAATTTAAATTATGAAATCAGTCATTTTAGTACTTGTGTGATGCTTAATATTTATCAACCTGATGGGGTCTAGAATCACTGAAGAAACAACATATTCATGTCTACAACCTAATCATATCTGTAAAGGATTCTCTATATCAGCTTACCTGAGGTGGGAGGATCTGCCTTCAGTGTGTGAGGTACAATTCCATGGGCTACGGTGTCCTGCACCCAATCAAAAGGAGAGAGAGAGTCATCCAAGCACAAGCATTCATAGCTCTTCTTCCGCATTGTGGATACAATGTGGCAGCTGTCTTGAGCACTTGGCCCAATGACTTCATGGCCATGATGGATTACATCCTCAAACTGAGCCAAGACACGCCCTTCCTCCCTCAAGCTGCCTCTTGTCAGGTATTTGATGACAGCTGTGAGAAAATGCAACATACATCATTAGTCTAGGGCTGTCACAGGAAAATACTACAGACTGAATGGCTGAATTACCATAAAGACCCTCTTGCCAGTTGGTGGTGATGCACTTCTTTAGTACCAGTTCTTGGGAGGTAGAGGCAGGTGGATCTCTGAATTTAAGGCCAGCCTGGTCCACAAATCAAGTCTCAGGACAGCCTAGCCTAGGCAAAGAAACCTTGTCTTGAAAGAAAGAAAGAAAGAAAGAAAGAAAGAAAGAAAGAAAGAAAGAAAGAAAGAAAGAAAGAAAGAAAGAAAATGGGGAAAGGAAAAGAAAAAATCCTCACAGTTCAGGAGGCTGACAGGTCATTATCAAGCTTTTGGCATATTTTATTTTGTTGGTCTTGAGGTCTCTTGCTTTGATTAGCTAATGACTGGTTTTTCCTTGCTGTCTCGTAACAGGAGCTTTTCCCTACACACCAGCAGCCAGGACTCCCTTTGCAAACACTCCTGTGCTCCTGTGGACACGTGTCACATTGCATTAGGATCCTCCCTAACAACTGAATTTTAACTCAACCACCTCTTCAGAGGACTGGGCTCTCTGCACTGTCACATCCTGAAATGCTCAGAGCTAAGGCATCATGGTGTGGATAAAGTCAGATGCTCCATAAGGCAGTATTAGTCACAGTACAGTTCTAGTGTCCTTCATGCTGTGTTAGCTATGGAAATTTAAATTTTGGAGGAATTTGTCCACTTTATTTAACATATTGAGTATATTTGTATAAAATAATTCAAATGCTTTTTTAATATTATTTTGAAATCAGCAGAGTCTCAAGCGATATCTTTCGTCTAATTACAAATGTAGTTAATTTGTGTTTTCTGTCTTATTTTAGCCTTATGAGAGGTTGTTCAAATTATTTCTGTTGTAACGAAACATAGTACTTCATTTCCTTCTGCACCCGCCCTCCGCTTTTTTTTTTTTTTTTTTTTTTTTTTTTTTTTTTTTTTGACAGGGCTCTCTGTTAACATTGAGCCTAGGCTGTCGTGGTATGCCAGGCTGGCCTCAAACTCACGACGATGCTCAACTTTCCTGTTGTTTTATCAGTGTGTTTTGTTTCACTGATTTCTGCTTGTATAATAATTTTCCAATTTTCTTTCCTTGAGTTTATAGTGCTCATATTTTTTATAATTCTGGTGAGAAAACACAAGGTATCACTTTAAAAATTTGTCTACTTCTCAATTATATGTATTTAGTGTCATAAATTTCTCGTTATTTCCCTCTTTGACACATGTGTTGTTTAGAAGTGTCTCTGCATTCCTGGTGCTCACAGATTTTCTGCTAACTCTTCTGATTTGGGTTTCTGGTTTCATCCATTATGTCATAGAAAACACTTTGCATGGTTTCCATTCTTCTAATTTGATTGACACATATTTTGTATTTTTTATTAATTCTTGGCTTAGTTCTCCTGAGTATGAGCCTACTCTGGAGTGTTATCAATATATCAGTGGTCACACTGTTAAAGAAAACTGACATCCCTTGTCCCAGCAGCAATCACGTGCCAAAGGTTCTGTTGAGGGGTATTTTATGTTTGAACATGTGGTGCATTTGGGTGCATGCTCCAAAGAATCTGGAGTGGACTGTTTCAGTGGGGTGATCTGTTGACACATAGAAAATCATGCTGCCTGACTGTATTATTGTATTATCTTGATTGTACTTCAGTTAATTGTCTTACTAGTGAAAATGTACAATGCTTGCAGTTATTTCTCCTTTAACTTCTACCCATTTGGATTTATATATTTTGTAACTGTTACTTGGTGCATACACACTTAAGATTGCTAAACTTTCCTGATATGTTTAGTTTACTCACTACATAATATTCTTTGTTGTATCTAACAATTCTGTTTTCTTTTACCTGTATTTTATTGACAAGAATATTCACTTTTTTCCTTTACTTGATAGTTTCACATTTCTTTTTCCATCATCATACTTTGTGTCTGCTTAAGTTGTTGCAATCCATTTAAGCTCTTTATAGATAAATATGGTTGGATATTTTTATTGTTGCTAATCTATATTTTAGTTTGTTTATTGTGCCATTTATATTTATTATAAATTTTTAAATATATTTTATTAATTTATCCATATTACATCTCACTTGTTATCCCATCCCTTGTATCCTCCCATTCCTCCCTCTCTCCCATTTTCCCCTTACTCCCCTCCCCTATGACTGTGACTGAGGGGGACCTCCTCCCCCTGTATATGCTCATAGGATATCAAGCCTCTTCTTGGTAGCCTGTTATCCTTCCTCTGAGTGCCATCAGGCCCATCTGCTCATCAGTTATTAAACCTACTGTTTTAGTTTCTGTCTGTTCTTTTTTTTTATTTTCTCTGGTGATTTTTCTATTGTCCTACTAGCTATTAGGACACTTCCTTTTTCTTTGTGCGCAGTGCTCCAAATGTACAGCTTTTCATAATAGGTTTTTAGCAACTGTGCTAAGCATCAAATCATATTTATAGAATACTTCAATGTCTATTGCTCTGGTTTTTAAATTTGAGTAAAACATAGAAGTTTTACATTCCTCTACATCATATCTCATTTATACTTATGTTAACTATTTCCTTTGCACATATTTAACACATCAGAGAGTGTTGCAGTTTATGCCTCAACTGTAAAATGTTATTTAGAAAGTTCAAGAAGACAGTAAAGACTCCATCTTATTTAGTCATATTTTTGTTTGCCATCTAATTGTTAACCACCATTGATGTTCCAAGATTACTTACTTCTTGTTTCTTTTTGTTGTGTGTGTGATGGGGTGTGTGTGTGTGTGTGTGTGTGTGTGTGTGTGTGTGTGTGATGGTGTGTGTGTGTGTGTAAGTCAGAAGCTGATATGGCTTCCTGGATTCCTGGGCACTTCTCCACCATATCACCCTATCTCCTTGTCTTTGCAGATGGTCTCTTACTAACACTGCTCATAGATTAGTCAGATTGGCTTCTCAGTGAGCTCTAAGGATCTTCCTGTCTGCAGTACCATCCCACTGTCACTACACTTACTGATATACATGGCCACACCTGGAATTTTATATGTTGTTGGGCATCTGAACTTAGATTCTTGATTCTTTATTATTTCTTCTGCTCTTCCTTTTATTTGGAGTGCTTCCTTAGGCTGTTCTTTTGTTTTGTCTCATTTTGTTTGTTTGTGTACAAGAGATTTACTGTATTCCTAATTTTGAAAACAGAGTTACAGACTAGTGATTTTTCTTCCTCTTTCTACCCCTCCCCCTAAACATACACACATATTATGGAGAAAATTTGCTTTTCAAATCATTTGCTCTTTCAAACCATGGCTTCATTTTTCATTGATTGTTGTTACATGCATATATGTACATACATTATATTTCTAAATATATCCTGCTCAGTCTGTATAATGTAGCTTGTATATGTTTTTAGGGCTGACTGTTTGGGTGTGCTCTTCCCTGGCAAAGAATATTCCTCCCGCTCTCAGCATTTCTTAGGTGCCTGCAGTTCTTCCCAGCGGTCTGAGGCTTCTTAGTGATCCCCATCCATTTGGGTATGTCTGCTGTCCTGGGTCAGCTCATGTCTGGGCAGTCATGTTGGGGAGACTTTACATGAATAGCTTCTGATGTTAGCAGGAGACACAATCTCATGGCCACCTTCCACATTCTAGCCCTTCCAGTCTTTCCAACCACCTCATCTTATAAATGTGTCCATTGAGCCCGGGCCCCACAACTCTATATTTTGATTGGTTACAGTTTTCTACAATGGCCTATATATATGCCACAAAGAGAAACTTCCTTGATGATGGGTGAGGCCTTATACTTACCCGTATACAAGGACAAATATTTAGAATGTAGTTATAGATTTGCTGTTTTAATAAAGTGGTGGTTATAGGATCTTCTCCAAGATCCATGGCATTACTAGTCCTGGCTAGTTGGCTAGATTTCCAGTATTGGGAATGATTTCCCTCTTGCTGAGTAGATCTTAAGTCCAATTAGAGAGTTCTTGGTTACTTCTAAGGTATGTGTGGCACTATTACACCCTTATAGTTATTGTGCCTAAGGCCATCCTTTAAAAGCACATCACATCTGTTAGTGACAAAATAAAAATCTTTGCTTTCCTAGAAACACCTTGTTCCTTTTCTGGCTTGAAGATTGTTTTGCTAGACAGTACTCTATGATAATGATTCTCATTTGACAGTGCTTAAAGCATGTTATGTTCCTTCTTGTGCCCGGAAGCGCTTTAATGATGAATCCATCCCATCCTTGCTGGTTTTCTCCAGTAGGAAAAGAGATTCTTGGCTGCAGTTTTTAATAGATTTTACTCTGATATGCCAAGAAAGTATTTCTTTATTTGGGGTGTGACATACTGAGTCTATTTCTTAATTCTTGAGTTTTATGTCTTTTCTCAAATTTGGGAAGAATTCAAGCCATCAGTTTTTAATTGGTTTTTAATCTGATAATTTGGGTTTCTTTCCTTCCATGTCTCTGAGGCATGGTTCTTAGATCTGTTGTCATAGTCCTACAATATGGAAGTCTCTTGTGCCTGAAGTAGCAGATGACTACTTACTTGTGCCTGACAATAGACTTGCTCAGTTTGGGCCAAAGTGAGAAATCAGCTTCGCAGGCTAAAGTCGGGCTGTTGGTAGGGTTTCTCCCAGTGCAGGCTTTAGAGTACAGCCTGGTCCCTGCCCTGATGCTGACGGTCACCTGTATTCTTTAACTTACATTCACGTCTTTGGATCCCTTCAACCTACAGCTGTTGTCATCATAGCCCCCATTCTCTTCCCACAGCCAAATCTTCTCTACTTCTTTAAGGCCATTATGTTGAAAGTAGTAAAGGTTCCCATGAGTGACCCAAGACATTCTCCTTAGACAAGATCTGTTACTTAATATATCTACAAAATTCCTTTATCTGTAAAAGACAACATCCATTGTTCCTCGGGATTATAATCTAATATAAATCTCTAAACCATTATCTGGCCCACCATACATTTCCTTACTTTTCTTCTACAGTCTGATTTTTTTATTATTCAAATTTGATGATCCCTATGATTCTATTTTCCAGCTCTGAAAATATTTCCTGTCACTTCCATCTTGCTATTGAGCCAACCCACTAAATCCTATACCATTCTATTGGTTTAGCTTTTTTTTTTTCATTCTAAATCTTCTATTCTTTTCTTCCTTATATTTATTTTTCTTATCTGAACTTTCCACTCTTTCATGTATAATGAACATAGTTGCGGTAGTCAGCATTACCTGTCAACTTGACACAACCCCAGAATGACCTGGCAAGAGTTGTGATGAAAGACTGTCTACATTGCTGTGGTCTATGGGCATTTCTGTGTGGAATTTTGTTTTCTTAATGAAGTTAATTGACATGGGAAGACCCAGCCTAATGTGAGTGCACCCCTCTTCAGGCAGAGAGTCTTGGAATGTATAGGAACAGAGAAACTGGGCAGAACCACAAGCAAGAGAAAATGTCTTTTGATGTATGAAGCAACAGAAAAGTTCAAGGAATTCACTATTTCATTTCTTGAACTTTTCAGCCCTGCAACTAGCTTTCCTTCTTTTCTCCAACTCTCAGGGTCTGTATGTCTGTCTTATGTATAGAATCCATGGTTTTGAGTTGTAAGAAGAACAAGCAAAATTTCCATTACATCACTGTAGACATAAAATCTATGCATTTCTGCAAATGTAAACTGAAAATTAGCACTCTATATGACTCGGGGGATGAATCTCTAAAGAGACACAGCTGGTCTAGTTCCAATTAACCAAAACTTTATAGATCCCTGCCTTGGTGTAAATGAGTGTTTAGATGCTGATGTTAGGAGGTTCGCAGGGCATGCCACAACTCTAGGCTGCATAGACCACAAGGAAATACTCCAACCACTCCCTAACACCGGCCCCATCCCACCCAACCCACACCCCAGTGCCTAGTCAGTGATCTGTGCTTCCCTGGGCCACTGTACCTGCATAGTGTAGTAAGAAAGCCTGGGCATCTCCTCTACTCCAGTGGCTGCCTTCTCCTGCGGCATCCCGGAAGCATGCTGTTCTGGGTTGTCATTCTCAGTTAGAGCTGTCCATTCCTGGAAACATCATTTAAAACTAAAACTAAAACTAAAACAGAAAGAAAAGAACTAAACACCAAAACCAACAAAACCAGTAGTGAGTAGAAATCCGTGTTCAGATTCATAAGACCACCTAGCCACAAGCATCCTTATTCCCTTTCTTTTATATAAAATTACATATTGAAAATATATAGAGAGATTTTTCAAGTTGTTGGACCACTTTTTGTTGGATTAAATACAAAATATGGGGCATAAGAGTTCTGCTAGAGTCCAGTAGGCTGACCAGTAACCTCAGATAGTAAAAAATATCTCAAAAGCAATGATCTTATGAATTTCTCCCCAGAGACAATGTAAGTGACATTGTTGCTGACCCTGAAATTCTCCCTGTATTAGAGCAACTAGTCTCAAAGTCTCCTCTAGAAAGAAGCTTCAGTGCATATGAGGAACTCTGAGAATGCAAATTCTTAAGAGACTACCCCTGAGGGAGAGGGCCTAGCATCTGCTTTGTAGCTAGCCTCCTAGGCAACTCTCACGTCTATGAACTCCCCAACCTACTGTACTAGAATTAATTTTTCTGATTATTATAGACTACACCAAAATTATGCCCTTAACAACCCTCCACTCATTAAGTTTGGAGAAATTTTATCAATTGAAATTAACATTATCTGCTTTGATGATTAATGTTTTTTCAAGGAACTATAGTAAAGAAGTTTAAAGTGAATTCACCCCAAAGCCATCTTTCTGGTTAAATACATATTATTTGCATAATTGGTTCCTATTCTCAAATCAAGTCTATTTCATGTCTGATTTTTGCAGTTGGCATCAGAAACAATGGGCTATGCTTAGCATACTGCTCCTGTTCCCCACAGCTTCCATGTCTATGGGCGTCACAGCTGCTCTTGTGTTTTCTAGAGCTGACTGCAGTCTTGAAGGTCTTTGGAGGTGAGGGTGGTGGCATCTTTGCATCATATAAAGAAGACGCTTTTGGGGAGGCCTTGTCACCATTTATTGTTAGTGACAGATGCATATGCAGATGACTGAACTCATCACTGTCAGGACCACATCAGATCCACCACAGGGGATTCTCTGTCTACCACACTCTAGCATGTTCCCCTGGGGTCATGTAAGATTAAAAATGTAAGATTAAAAGAAGTCTTAGCTACAAGACTTCTGCCCTGAAGAAAAAGAAAGTACATTTTCCAAATACAGCTTTAATTATTGGTGAACAGTTCCAAACCCTACAACAGGGAAAGACAAAACTGACATAAAGTCAAAGGTTAGCAGGAGGATCACAGGTTAAAATATTTTAAAGTGTCCCGTGAGCATAAAAAAGAGAGACGCATATGAAGTTGAGAAGTAGTCAATGTCTCCTACCTACCACAAGATGTTGTTCAATTTTATTTCATTTTGGGACATGTTACATAACTTTATGCTGTCAAGAAGCAAATAGCTAAGCCTAGAAAATATAACAGGTATGTGTTTTCTTCATATCTACTCCCATGACCAATATTTTAGGTTTTTGATTAGGAAATAACAGTTTACTAGGCATAACTTTAGGCTGAATTTTTTTTTAATTTCTTTAAATCATTTACATTTAAGTTTCAATATTACCTTTTAATAGAATATTTCTATTGGGTTTTGAGATGATAATATAATTTAATCATTTTCCATCTTTCTTTTTCTACCTCCAAATCCTCCCATACCTGTACTTGGTCTCTTTAAAATTCATTACCTATATTCTCAAGTGTATAAATATGATCTGATCAGTCTGTATAATGTTATATGTACGTATGTTTTCAGGGCTCAGCATTAGTATTGGATAACCAATCAGTGTGGTCTACTTGGGATGGAATACTTCTCCCCTGTCAGCATTCCTTGGCCTCCTGCAGTTTCTTGTGTGAGGTCGAGGCCTTCTGAGCTTTCTCTTCATGTTAGCAGGGCTACTGATATAGTCCATGTTCTGATCATGTTTGGGCTGCCATGTTGGTGAGTCAATATGGAGGTAACTTCTGAGATTACAAGAGGATGGAGTCTTACAACAAACTCACTGATCCTCTGGCTTTTGTTGTTTCATTTATATTTAATCACTTTATAGCCTAACCCCAGCCCCTCCTTCCTCTCCTACCAGTAACACCCTCACACCCCCTTCCCCCAATGCTCCACCTCTTTCCTCTGGCTCTTATCATCTTTCTGCCCTCCCTTCTGCAATGTTCCCTGAGCAATAGGTATGTCAGTGGTTCTCAACCTGTGAGACACGACCCCTTCGGAGGTGAGTGTAAAAACAAGTATTTTGAATGTAGTTCGGAATTCTCTTGGTTTAGTAAAGTGACTGTCATAAATTCTCCTCCAAGATCCATGACTTCCCTAGCCTTGGTAGTGGGCTAGCTTTCTTATACTAGGCATGACTTTCATCTTTTGAAAGTTCTTAAGTCCAACTAGAGAGCTGGTGGTTACCACCAGAGTATGTACGCCACTACTGAATCCTTAGAATTATTGTATCATGCTGGTTGCTGATGTGGTTTAGAGGATTCATAACTGCATAGAACTGTTGATTCCCACCCTCCTTTGGAAGGTTGCATGACACCTTCTGGTACCATGAAAGCTAGTCCTCGGGGAGGGAGCATTCAGGTCAGTACCAGCTCAGGGGTCTTGGTGACCTATGTCTAAAGTGTGTGGTGTACTCTGGATTTACCTTCCACCTATGGGGAGTAAGCATCAATAGCAATAGTATGTTAATATGTAATGTTTCGGAAGCTTTTGGATAACCCTGACCAACACCTCAAAAAAGGTCTTCTCGTGCCTGTTGTTGTTGTTGTTGTTGTTGTTAGATGAACTTTGTCGCTTGACAGGATTACTGTCATTCCAAATGAGACAATTCCATTTAAACTATACGTGTTGACATGCATTATAAAATTTTATAAGATTTTAAAGGTTTGGTTCCTAATGACTTTTCAGACATCCTTACTACATTTTACTCTCCTTTTTCTTCTATTTTTATTTATCTTTCCATCTCTAATACAGTCCATTTTTTCCTATTTTTTTCCTCCTTGTAAAAGCTGACTTTTAAGTAAGTTGAAAGAATAGCTTATGACTAACTTCTTGCCTTTCGTTGAACATTTTACACATTTTTGGATGATCAAAATACTACTGACTTATTCTTTCACTGTTTTTTAATTTAAACACATTTTTATTGAAAAATAAAATAATTCATACTACATCTCATTTGTTAGCCCATCCCATGCATCCTCCCATTCCTCCCTCCCTCCCGCTTTCCCCCCATTCCCCTTCCCTATGATTGTGACTGAGGAGTGCCTTCTCCCCTGAATATGATGCTATGGTATCAAGTCTCTTCTTGTGGTAATCTGCTATCCTTCCTCCAAGTGCCATTGGGCCTCTTCATCAAGGGGACATGGCCAAATATGGGACACCAGAGTTCATGTGAAAGTCAGTTCCAAGTCTCCACTTAACTGTGGAGAATGTTCTGTCCCTTGGCTAGGTCTGGGTAGGGGTTTGATGATGACTGCACGTATTGTCCTTGGTTAGTGCCTTAGATCGAACAGAACCCCTGGTTGCATGTTTGATTCATCCTTTCTGGTGTGTGTGTGTGTGTGTGTGTGTGTGTGTGTGTGTGTGTGTGTGTGTCTGTCTGTCTGTCTGTCTGTCTGTCTGTGTCTGTTTGTGTGTATGTTTGTGTGTGTGTTTGTGTGTATGTGTGTGTGTGTGCATGTGTGCACACATTCTGCCTAATTATATAGTGCCTATTTACTTACTTTGTTTGGGTGTTTAAATGTTTGGCTTTCTACAGCATTTAGGGATTAGACTTCCCAACCACCATTATGTTGTGTCTATTCAATGGCACTGTGTGGGAGGCAAATCCTTTTATTTGGAGCAATGAGTCTAACACAAAGAGTCATTGGTTCTAAAAATAAGGGCCCCAGCTCTAGTGGGACTAATGAAATGTCTTCTTTCTTAAAGTAATTGCTTGCTTGGCAGTTTTCAACTACAGCAAGCAAATCACACTCACAACACTTAGGCAAGGCTTTAATAAAAAGAGAGAACAAGAAAACTCAGATCTTATGTCATCATTATAAAAAAAAAAGGTCAAGAAAAAAGGAATTCAGAAAGGTAAAAGATGCTCATGGTATGTGTGTGTGTATGTGTGCATTTGTGTACATAGTTACATATTGGTGGGTGACTTGCACATGTGCACACATGCCTGTGTAGTCTAGAGGACAACCTTGAGTAAATTCCTCAAGATCCATCCTACTTACTTTGAGAGGCAGGGTCTCTCAGTGGCCTAAAACCAACCAAATAGGCTACACTAGATGGCCAGTGAGCCCCAGAGATCTCCCTGTCTCTGCCTCCCTAGCACTGTGATTATAAGTGCATGCCACCACTCCTGATGATCTACATGGGTTCTGAGGAGTGAACCCTCATGCTTGCACAGAAAGCACTTTATCTACAGACCATGTCTCAGCCCATCACAAGGTCCTCTGTTGGTAAATCCAGCTTATCTGCTACAATGTCAATTTTTATTTATAAGCAATAAATGTGTTTTCTTTCCAGTATGACGATAAGTTCCTCTTGTTCCTTTAACCAAAACACTGTAAAAGTAATATATACTGCTATAATGTAGATAACATAAAAGTTCTGTTTTTATATCTCCTATCTGGACAAATTGATTTTGAGGACTTCATCTATATTTTCAAAGTAGAACATTTTCAAAGTAGAACATTTCAAAGAATAGGGCTGTTTGCTTCAGTGTCAATGCGGTGCTCACATCCTTTGTTTTTGTGTTTTCACTGCCTTGCTTGTGGTTTTGTTTGTTTGTTTGTTTGTTTTGAGTTGTTTTTCTTCCTGTGTTTTCATGGTGACTGGAAAGTGAATGTTTTCTAACTATCATGTTAAAGTTAGGCATCAGGTTGGGACTTTGTTCTGTGTTCTTTTTTTTTTTTTTTTTTTATTAATTTATTCTTGTTACATCTCAATGTTTATCCCATCCCTTGTATCCTCCCATTCCTCCCCCCCCCCCCATTTTTCCATTATTCCCCTCCCCTATGACTGTTCCTGAGGGGGATTACGTCCCCCTATATATTCTCATAGGGTATCAAGTCTCTTCTTGGCTACCTGCTGTCCTTCCTCTGAGTGCCACCAGGTCTCCCCCTCCAGGGGACATGGTCAAATGTGAGGCACCAGAGTACGTGAGAAAGTCGTATCACACTCTCCACTCAACTGTGGAGAATATTCTGACCATTGGCTAGATCTGGGAAGGGGTTTAAAGTTTACCTCCTGTATTTGCCTTGGCTGGTGCCTTAGTTTGAGCGGGACCCCTGGGCCCAAATCTGCCTATCATATTGTTCTACTTGTTCTGTGTTCTTACAACTTAGGCCTTGTTGAGAAAACAATAGTGACTAAAGTAAGACCAAAGGAAAGAGCATCTCATAGCCACTCTGCTGCAACATAATTTTTTTACTTAACAAAAAGCTGGAGAGAGTGGTGCCTATGTGTTGAACCAGCATCCTAAGAAAATGATTGACAATGAGGAGTCTGGATCCAGCTTGGGATACACAGACAGGATTCTTCTCCGAAACAAACAATGAAAAGATCTAAGTTCAAGTTGAAGTGTAAAGGACTTTTTAAGTCCTGCAAGTCCCAGGAGAGGTGTGTGTTTTGAGGCTCTGGCTATTGAGTAGGGTGGAAGAAGGTGACAGACATCAGGGCTTCATTGTTTTTGCCCACATGGGAACAGATGATTAGGCCAGGTGTCCTTCTCTCTCTTCACAGTTTATCTGTCCTCTCTACTTAATCCATTTTTCTGTTTCTATAAGAAAATTCCCTGGAGTTGAGTAACTTTGTAAAGAAAATGCTTTCGTTCAACTTACATTTCTTGAAGTGCGCGGGCATGCTGCCAAGTTCTGCTGCCTCTGGCCAGAAAATTTTGATGGATGGCATCATAGCGGTAGGGATGTGCCAGGAGGACATGGCAGAAAGGGACTCTGGATGAGGCAGGCTGGCAATGACCTCCCACTGAGCTCTATCTCTTAACAGCTTTACCAGTTGTTAATATCAACTCCTACCTGGGGAGCTGTTGGCCACAGATAGCATTGAGGAGAGGGAAAATCAGTTTTCTCATGGGTTTCCCATGCTCCAGCTGATAGCCTGAGCTGAGTGTGTGTGTGTGTGTGTGTGTGTGTGTGTGTGTGTGTGTGTGTGTAGCAATATTTGGATTTTATGGACTATTGAAAACTAATGAAGAAAACATGGAGTTGGGAAAGGGGAGTGATGAGGGTGGCCAGACAGAGGTGGAAGGGAGAACAGAAGATCAGTATGACCAAAATACAACATGTAAATGTATGATGTTCTCAAGTGACACATTTTAAAACAGAGAGTAAAGGCACATGAGCCTCATCTTTTTTCTTTTTCCTTTTTTATTATTTTTTACATATACATTTATATTTTTACACATATATACAATAACCTCATATAGCAAGAAGAACCATGACACAATCAGGAATTATATAAATGTTACATTTTTAGTGTATTTGCTATTTGTATTTGGTAGCCATGAAGAAAACATCTTCTCTATCTTAGTGCATTTAAAATTTTGAATGTAAATCAATATCTATCATATGCCATCATTATCAACTTAAAACATCCATCTAGACCTAAAAACATCTTAAGCCCTAAACAACTAAGCTTAATTGCAAAACTAAACTATCTAGTCTTCAACCCCATCAGAGACCTGAGAAGGAATAAAATTGACTACATGTGTATACCAGGAGTGCAGGTCCTCATCTTAATGTCATCTGTTGTCAGAGTTTCTCTTTCTGGCCTTAGGACCTGAGGTCTAGCACTAATGATGGGAAACAGCCCATGCCTGTGTAGTTCTATGCTCCATGGCATGCATTTAAATAGCCTGGAAGATTCAAATAAGCATTTGTTTCAATGTAACAACCACAAATGAGCTGTGGACGTTCAGGGGTAAGAATGCTGACTGGTACTTTCATTTGAATTCATGAAAACCCAAGGATGGACTGTGTATAAAGCAAGAAACCAATGCTTGCTCTCAAGGGCATCAACATAATCAGCAAATTCATGAAGACCTGGGTACCAAATTATTCTAATTGATTAGACAGTTAGAAGGGCTGTTGCCTGTAAGACGGCACGAGTGCAGCATATTGAAGTGTACTAAAGGATGATAAACATGGCAGAGCCTCCTTGCAGAAGGCATCTCCACAAACTGGCACTAGGATAATGTAAAACAGCTATTTCCAAATAATGGTCACACACTGAAAACTTCATACATATCTGTACTGTCCTAACCATTTCATCTGTGTTACCAGCTCATTTCTTGCCTCCCAGAAGCCCTTGGTGTAGTAGTTGCTCTGGTTTCCAGGAGAAGAAAATGGCAGAAGAGAAGCTTGGCAACTTGTTCAATATGACAATGTACCATGTGGCACAGCTGAAATCTTAGGCTCTGTGGCTATATTATTAGTGAAAAAGGAAAGACGGTTCTGTATAACCTCGTAACTAGCTGGTTAGTGAAGACCAAGCATGGGGGGTTCTAACTTGAGAAAGAAAAAATAATAATGTACAAACTATTGCTTGTACAGACAAGATGATTTCAAGTCACAAGTGGTGAGGATAACACACTCCTGGGAAGATGGAGAATGTGATGCCACAGCCAGAAGCTTGTGGTTTAAAACCAAACAGTCGTCTTGAAGAGAGATATCTGCATAACCAAGTTAACGCTGAAATATTTTAAATTTATTTTAGGCAAAGTTGTGTTCCTCTGTAATCCTAGCAGGACTTGGAGACTGAAGCAGGAGAAGTTAATGGAGCTGAGTGACAGGACAGCAACATATTGGATTTCCCAGAACTGTAGCTCCCTCAGCCATCTCATGGCTTTTGTTTTTGACTTTGATTTTTCTGAAAAATAAGAGTGTATCTTTTAAACCTCTTTCTTGGCACCTTAGGCTATGAGAAATGGTGTTATTTCTAAGTGTACAGATTTATCTCTAAATGCCAGGAAACGCTAATAAATCATATTTCTGACATACGGTTTTCTCTAGTTGGGTTGCTGGGAAATGTCTGTCTGATTTTTAGATACTATTGAAATGTAACCTTTACTCACATGCATGCACAAAGACTCAGCCACTGGTGCTGACTCTAGGGGGCAAATGATATAACTACAACATGTTACCCTGGAAACCTGTGTTTTAACATCTTTTAAATCGGGGACAGTAACCCTAATTCCACAGTGATGTTGCCACTACTGTTTGCATGCACTTTGAGAGTTTGTGATCAGCTAAAAGTGGAAAGCACTGGGATCCAACATATGAATGGACTCCTTTCAAAAGCAAATCCAGGGGCTGGAGAGATGGCTCCTCAACAAGCCTGGCAACCTGAGTCTGTATCCTCCGAACCAGTAACACTCACCTGTGACCATAGGACTCCTGCAGGAGAATGCTCCTGGAAGCTCACAGACTAGCTAGCTTAGAGTAGGTGACAAAACAACAAGAGACATGCAGCCCCAAAACAAGGAGATAACCCATTCAACCCATCCTCGGACCCCACATGCATACAATGACACACAAGTACCTAAACTGACAATCACACCATACATACATACATACATACATACATACATACATACATACATGAGGGAAGAGAAAGGAGCAAAGGAGAAGAAAAGAGAAGATGATGATAAAGAAGGGGAAGGGAGAGGAGGGAAGAGAAGAAGAGAGGAGGGGAGAGGAGAGGAGAGGAAGGGAGAGATGTAGAGGGGAGGAGAGAAGAAGGGAGAGGAGGGGAGAGGAGAGGAGGGAAGAGCAGAGGAGAGGAGGGGAAAGGAGAGGAGAGGAGGGGAGAGGAGGGGAGGGGAGAGGAGAGGAAAGGAAGGGAGAGAAGGAGAGGGGAAGAGAGAAGAAGGGAGAAGAGGGGAGAGGAGAGGAGGGAAGAGGAGAGGAGAGGAGGGGAGAGGAGAGAAGAGGAGGGGAGAGGAGAGGAGAGGAGGGGAGAAGAGAAGGAACAAATGCAATTTGAAACAATCCTTGCCAACATTAGAAAAGACTCTTATGAATGCTTAAATAACCAATGTTTATATCTGTCCAGTCATGGTTTGCATATTTGTAGCAAAATATGCACTGCCCTACTATCATAGAACGTAATCAATGCTTTAAGACATTTCGCAAAGCAGTATGGAATAACAACAACACGTTACTAAGAATGACCACCAGCCTAATGACCATGATGACAGTGAATGACCTTCACCTGTACAGTGGGAAACTGTAGTGGCTGCTTAGAATGAACAGGAAGTGTAAACTTGACACCATTTCAAATTGCCTTGCATTTCTACAGCTACGGTTTTTAAGACTCATTTTGCTTTCCAGAAATAAACTCCTATGTCTTAAAGCTGCCAAAGCGTGCACTGCTGTGGATTCTTTCTTTCTTTCTTTTTCTTTCTTTCTTTCTTTCTTTCTTTCTTTCTTTCTCTCTTTTTTTTCCTTTTTTTATTATTAATCTATTCAAATTACATCTCAGTTGTTAGCCCATCCCTTGTATCCTCCCATTCCTCCCTCTCTCCAGCTTCCCCCCCCTATTCCCCTCCCCTATGACTGTGACTGAGGGGGACCTCCTCCCCCTGTATATGCTCATAGGGTATCCAGTCTCTTCTTGGTGACCTATTATCCTTCCTCTGAGTGCCACCAGGCGTCCCCATCCAAGGGACATGATCAAATATGGGGCACCAGAGTTTGTGTGAAAGTCAGATCTCCCTCTCCACTTAACGGTGGAGAATGTCCTGTCCATCGGCTAGTCTGGGTAGGGGTTCGAAGTTTATTGCCTATATTTTTCTTGGCTGGTGCCATAATTTGAGGAGGACCCCAGGGCCCAGACCCACCTGTAGGGATTCTTTCTTTCAACCTCCATGTCCTCGGCCCCTGAAACTACTAATGGAGACTGATGCCAATTCATACGACAGACATAGCTTAGAACATTCCACACTCAACTCCTGCAGCACCAAGGAGTTTGGGTCTTTACATAGTGATAATATAAGAAGAAAATGCTGCAGAGCCCAGATGTAAAAGTATTTTATTGATGGCATAATTTGTCTTAGCCATGCTTGGAATCTTACTCAAGTTTTGCCAGATGCTGAGTTGACAGAGGAATGATTTACTCGAAGTTCTCATTAGGAAATCCATCAGTCGGTTGCAAGGTGACATCCCACCTGCCTGCATAACCCATTATTGGACAGGCAGAAGGAGGAAGCATCCATTCATCAACATTGACATGGAGTCTGGACCACACTTAACAAGTGAAGAGGACATCATCCATTTCTCCTCAGGAGCTTAGGTTCAACTTAGAAGAAGTGACTGCAAAGAAATAATTAGGGCTGAAAAGATGGCGAGTGGATGAAGTGCTTACTGCATAAACATAAAAACCAGAGTTAAAATACCCAGAACCATATAAAAGCCTGACAGGTGTGGCCACCCAACTATAAATCCAGCACTCAGGAGGCAGTGATGGGTAGGGGTTCCCAGGCAGCTTGCCTGCTAGACCAATAAAGTCAACATGCTCTGGGTTAATTGAGGTACCTAGCCTCAGTAAACAAAGTGGACTATTCTCACGAAAGACACTCAACATCAGATTGTGGCCTCCACACACATGTGTGAATCCACACCTTCACACACATGCACACACATCATACAGTGAAGAACCAGAGAATAAGAGCTCTCTGCCCTTCAGATGCTATTTGTGTGACTGACTGTATCTGGCATTGTGACTGACATAATACATCTTAGCCATATTCATAACTGCTAAAGACATCAACACAACTGCTGAAGGTCATTTGATGCTGAGTTTTTTTTCATGTGGAGACTGACATGCAGTTTTAGGAGATGTCAATTTTAAGAACATTTAACAATCTCTACATCTTGAAGAATTTTTTTTATTATCTTTCAAAAAGATTGAGTAATTCACATTTAGGTTCATGATCTACTTAGAGTTTGGTTTTAGTATAAGGTATGAGATTTCTTTTGAAGGTTTAGTTTTCTACCCCCAAATTATCTTCTAATTTGAAATGAAGGCCATCCAGTGAACATTAACATATGAGAAGAGTAGCTGCATCATGAAGACAGAAAAACTGTCTGAAGTATCCCCAGGGTAGCTGGGGAAGACATAGATTTGTAGATTAAATTATAACTCGGTTGATCACACAGGGGAAAATGCTAGAAGGACACCACAGTAGAGACAGGAGAACAAGAGCAAGCTGCTATAATACTCACCTGAGAGATACCACAGGTCAAATAGAGAAATAAATAAGTCAGGAGAGCTGAAGCATAGGGAAAGGGAAAAGGGATCACATACTTGCCCAGGATCATTTCAGAAGAGACTTTGACTCTAGACAGTCAGGTGGTTGGTGCTGTCCCAGAAAGAGAACAGAGGGGCGTGGCTGAAATGATGGAAATAATGTTTCATAAGCTGACAAGACCCCACAGGCACAGAGGTGGACATGGAATACTAACAGCCTTTGCATCTGAGGCTGGTGTTTGTGCAAGAATTTGATGGGAGGTAGTTATGGAAAACTCTCTGAAAATTCAGTTTATATTGATTCAGTTCAAAAAGCAGAAACCATGAAATACTGGAAGAACAAAAGAAAACATTACCTTTCATGTAAAAACTGTGGATGTTATTTTGTGTTAAGTCTGATGAAGAAATAAGATATTTCATTTCTAGTTACGAATATGAGATCAAAGAATGGTTCCTATACATGTAAGCCTCCGTTTCCTTTACCTGAAATGGATACATTTGTAAGCAAAGTTCAGATGAGACTCCAGTGAAGTCTGGAGATGACAAGTCTGTGAGGCCCTGCTGTTTGGTGTCTCAGCTCACAATCACTTCCATTCCTTATAACAGATTTCTCAGATGATGGTGATGTCTTTCATCATCTTTTGTAATGAAGAGAAATGTTTCCCCAAGTTCTATCTGTCACCATTTTATCTTTATGACAAAATATGTAAAAAAAAAAAAAAAAAACCAACTCATGGAATTAAAAGGCTCATTTTGGCTCACAGTTTTGAGGCCACAGTCTCTGACTTACTGGCTCCATTGCTTTGAATCCATTGAGAGGTAGCACATCCTGGTGGAAACATGTGAAAGAAAATACTAATTGATCAGCAAGCAGAATAAGAAGAAAAGAGGTAGACTAGAATCTCATAGTCTTAATCTAGGATCTGTCCCAATGATAAAAAGACATATCCTAAAGACTGACTACTCGTCAGTAATACCACCTGAGTATCCAACATCTAATATGTGGACTTCTTAGAAACATTATCCAGACAGATGGAGGACTGTTAAATGCAAAGCTGTCTCCTCATTGACCAACTTTATTATTGAACCAGTAATATGGGAAATTGGACATTGTGACCATCATCAATACAGTAGAACTCTGAATTTATGGTTGAAATAGTTGTATTCAAAAGAAGTAAAGGTGAGCAAGATGGCTCAGCAGGTTAAGGTGTTTGCTGCCACTCCTGATGACTTGTGTTCAGTCCCCATGATCCATATGGTAGGAGGAGAGAAACAACTTCTGCAAGTTGTCCCTTGCCCAATATATGCATGCTTGCCATGGTGTACACACACACACACACACACACACACACACACACACACACACACACACACACAATGTAGTAAGAACTGGAAAAAAGGGAATGGTTAGTTTTCCATCACTTATGATCTGTTGAAGACAGACACTGATCTCAGCTAGTTAACCTGGTCGCTGCCTTATCTTGTATGAATTTCCATGGTACCTAAAACTAAATAATATACATGGTTATGGGTGACTGTAACCACATCTACAAAGGAAATCGGTGCCTCTGCTATTCCTTGAGAAATGATGCCATTGCCATCACTCATGGTTTAGAAAAAGCACAATTCTAAACAAACAACCCTCATTTTGATAGGATTGTTGTATTCTATTTAAGACCTAGGCTTTGTGTGTCTGCACCATATAAAAGACAGACAACACAATGTTCTTTCTATCCTTCTCTTTGACAGACAATTTTGGCAAGCATTGCATGTCTTGGTTTAGAAATCTGTGTCCTTGGACAGTGGTCCCAAGCACACAGTTACCCAGGCAACACACTAAAATGGTCTATTCTAGGACTTGCTCCTAAAACGTTCTGCAAATCAACACAAAGTGCATCTTTTCCACTGTGGTTTTTACAGATTCCTAGACAAGGCTAGACCAGTGGGGTGACTTCGCACTAGACCATACATTTGGTTCTTTTTATGGGAGGAGAACATGTTTTCGTAGCTGTCTTTCACTATGTTAGCTTAATCTATTCATCTACCATTGCCTGAGAAACATTTCAGAAGCCAAAGATGCTGAGTGAGTGAGTGTAGTGGTGTGTGTGTGTGTGTGTGTGTGTGTGAGAGAGAGAGAGAGAGAGAGAGAGAGAGAGAGAGAGAGAGAGAGAGAGAGAGAGAGAGAGAGAGAGAGAGAGAGAGAGAGAGAGAGAGAGGTTACTTACTGAGCATTCACTATGAGACAGATGCTCTATTAGTTTTTTGACTATATTTCCTGGTTGATAGAAGTCAGAGCTATAGGTTTTCATTTACAAGGGCCTAATCAGTATTTAAAGTGCGAGTTCTGCTCTTGTCTTTCCTCATCTCACTACAGCACAGCAACCAGCCAATTGCTGATACCCAATGCTAAGGGCTATTCTTCTCTTCCGTTTCTCCCAGTACCCCATCTTCAGTGGCGCAGAAGACTCTGTCAAATGTGCCCTCAATCACACCACTCTCTCAAGCTCTAAGACCCAGGCAGTAGTGTAAGACACCATTGTCTCTTATCTTCATTTGATTTCCTGTCGTTTCCCGTGGTTATCAATAATATCAAGGTTAAACATGATGATAGGAGGTGATGCCACTCATCCTGAGGCCCCTCAGTCAGCTGTCATCACACTACACTACAAATCAAAGCCTTTACAAACACACTGATGAGTCTTGGACAGCCTTATTTAGTCTTCTGTCTCTATTTCCATCCCCTACCCCTTTATTCTTTGCCTGTCTGCCTTCAAATTCATTTCTGCTCCTTAATAAACCGGACATGTGTTTACCTCAGGGCCTTTGCACTTTCTATTTCTCCTCACTGCCCCATAACTCCTGGTTTTGCCTCATGTAAATGTCTGTTCTCATATCATCTGCAATGCAGCCTTCTAACTGGGGCTTGAGCTCTCCAGCTACTGTTCCTCCTTCACATTTTCTTTTATTGTAAATAGATTTTTCTCATATAATGTACTCTTATTATAATTTCCCCGCCCACTGCTCTTCCCAGTTCCTCCCCACCTCCCCTCTCATCTACATCCACCTCTTTTCTGTCTCCCATTAGAAAGTAAACAAGTTTTTAATAATAAAATAAAATGAAATCAAACAAAAACTAACACATCAGAATATGACAAAAACAAATAAACAAAAACAGAAGGAAAAGAGCCCAAGAAAAGACAGAAGAAACAGATATAAACAAAAAACATATTTGTTTCCACACTCAGGAATCCCATTAAGAGACTAAAAAAAATTATAATATCTAAAATTAGAGGAAAAAATTAAAATGTGTAAATAAAATACAAATAAGATTTAAAAATTTTAAAAGCCATGAAACATTATGAGACACTCTAACTCCAAAGGTGCTATTGAGAGTACTCCATTTTGTTTTGTTTTGCTTTTGGCTATCCCTTAACAGTAATTTGTTTCCCCAGTGAGACTACTTTGGAGGAAACTACATTTTCATTTGCAAGAGGTTATCAAATGAAGATAGCTTCCAGGTTAAGGATGTGGACACGTGTCCACTTCTTTCAGCTCTAGGACTTCATCTGGTGCAGACCAGTGCAGGGACTGTGCATGCTACCTCAGTCTGTGGGTTCAAATGTGCATCAATTCTGTTAATAGGCCTTGGTGTCCTCCATTCCTTCTGGCTTTTACACTCTTCCACGGTGTTCCTAGACCCCTGAGGGGAGAGATTTGATGGTGTGATGCTGGTCAGGGCTAAGTACTCCAAGGTCTCTCTCTCTTTACATTTTGTCATTCTGTGGGTCACTGTGTTTGTTCCCATCTGCTGCAGGAGGAAGCTTCTCTGATGATGACTGAGCAAGGTATTGATCCAAGAGTGTAGCAGAATGTTATTAGGAGCCATTTTATTGCTAGATTCTTTTAGTAGAACAATAATATTTGCTTCTACTTTAGGTCCCTGGACTAATTAGTTTCAGGTTCCTGGTCACCTAATCAGTATTGGGATTGGGTTCTGTCTAGTGGAGTGAGTCTTACATCAAATCAGATATTAGCTGGCTACTCCCACAAGCTTTGTGCCACTATTCAACTAGCTTATCTTGTAGGCAGGACATGATTGTAGATCAAAGAGCTTGTGACTGGGTTGGTATTTACATTTCTCATTTGGTAGCTTACAGAATATCTTTCTGCACCAAAGAGGCTAGCACGTAGGAGTGAAGGCTCTATGTAGGCTCCACCTGGACTTCCTTGTGTTTGGTGAGTTGTGTGGGTGTTGTCTTCAGCATTAGGACCACACCATCAGTTTATGGAGGGCCACCTACCATCTTGGCAACAACCTGGGTTGTCCAGGTGTTGCCATTAGACCCTTTGGCCAACAAATCCATTAGTTGTAAACCGTTCCTAGTACTGGAAGCTTTGTTTAGTGACAAGAGATGTCCAGTTTGGTCTTTCTCTCCAATTATTTAGTAATCTCATTTAAATTACTTTGATATATGTATATATTTAAGGAAGCTTCTACTGCATTGGGTTTCCATACTACTCCTCAAATGGCCCTTAATTTTAACTGTTTCTTCCAAAATTTCCTCTCTTTTGTCCCTTTCCTCTACTCCTCTCCACTTGATCGTACCATTCCAGTATTCCCTCATTCATCCATTAAAACCCTTTCTATTTACTTTACCCAGGAAGATCTATCTTTTCCCCCTAGTCCCCTGTTTATCAGACTGTCTCATGGTTATCATGTCCGTAACAGATACTATTCACGTATAAGCAAATATATATACCATATTTGCTTCTCTGGTTGTGGGTTACCTCACTCAGGATTATTTTTCCTAGTTCCATCCATTTACCTGCAAACTTCAAGATTTTGTTTTTTGCTTGTTTGTTTGTTTTTTAGAATAGTTCAGTAATATCTGTTTTTCTGTTGAGAGATGTCTGGGTTGTTTTTTTATTTATGTCTAATATTAATAAAGCAGCAGTGAATATGGTTGGGCAAGTGTCTCTGTGATAAGATGGAGCATCCTTTGGGTAGATGACCAAGAGGGATATAGTTGGGTCTTGAGGTAGGATCAATGCCCATTTTCCTGGTGAACCACCACACTAATTTCCACAGTGGCTGGACAAGTTTGCACTCCCACGAACAATAAATGTATATTTCCCTTACTCCACGTCTTCACCAGCATGAGCTATCACTTGTTTTACTGATCTCAGCCATTCTGAAGGATGCAAGACCAAATCTCAAAGTAGTTTTGATTTGTATTTCCCTGATGACTAAGATTGCTGAACATTGATTTAAGTGTTTCTCAGCCATTTGAGTTTCCTCTTTGAGAATTCGTTCTGTAGATCTCTACCCCATTTTTTTATTTAATTAATTTATTCAGATTACAACTCAACTGTTATCCCATCACTTGTATCCTCCTGTTCCTCCTTCCCTCCTGTTTTCACCCTATTCCCCTTCCCTAGGTCTAAAACTGAGAGGGACCTTCTCCCCCTCTATATGGTCATAGGCTATAAAGTCTCTCTTGGTAGCCTGCTTATTCTTTCTTTGAGTGCCATCAAGCTCCCCACCAAGGGGAGGTGGTCAAATATGGGGCACGAGAGTTCATGTCAGAGTCAGTCCCTGCTCTCCACATAACTGTGGAGAATGTCCTGTCTATTGGGTAGATCAGAGTAGGGGTTTGATGTTTACTACTTGTATTGTCCTTGGTTAGTGCAATAGTTTGAGCAGACCCCCCTGGGCCCAGATACACTTATCATGTTCTTCTTATAGGTTTCTAGGACCCTCTAGGTCCTTCTATTTCCCCATCTCCTATATTTCCTCTTACCTAGAGTCCCAGTAGGATGTCCTCACATCTATCCCAATATACCCCATTTTTAAACTTGGATTATTTGTCTTCTTGGTATCTAGATTTTTGAGTTATTTATATTTTAGATCGGTATGGAATAAGGATGTAAAAACTCTAGAGGGATTCTCTACCCCAGACAGGCCCCAGTTAATCAAGGCGGAGACCTCTTGGAATTATAAAAGCTTTAAAGCACCACAATTGGCCAGTGATCAACACTGTAAGCTATTTTTACTATTTCCTAGATACACTCCCCAAGTTATTTGCCTTAATTGTTCCTGCCTGGGCTGCTTCTTTTCCATCAGGCCAGCCCTCATGGCCACATGTTCATGGTCAACTCTACCCATGGTAACTTCCTTCTCACTTCTACTTCGTCTTCTCCTTTCTCTCTCTCTCTCTCTCTCTCTCTCTCTCTCTCTCTCTCTCTCTCTCTCTCTCTCTCTCTCTCTCTCTCTCTCCCCTCAGGGCCTCATGGCCCCGCTCTAACCACAAGCCTGAGACCCTAACCTCTCTGCCTATTTCTCTCCTGTCCAGCTCTAATGCCATCATCTTTTTCTTTAACCAGTCAGAGAATATTAGAAAGCAAAGCTTGTATTCTTTTAGGCAGCAGCCAGATCTTGGAGACCAGTCATTAGCGTTAGAATACATAGCACAAGACCAACCTCCAACATAGGATTATCCCACTATTGGATATGTAGTTGGCAAAAATCTTTTCCCATTCTTTATGTTGTTTTCTATCAGAATGAAAGTGTCATTTGCCATATAGAAGCTTCTCGGTCTGATGAGGCCCCACTTATTGCTTGTTGATTAGTGCCTGTGCTAGTGGTGTTCTGTACAAAACAATTCCCCACTTTCTCTTCTGTCAGGTTCAGTGTATCTGGTTTTATGTTGAGATCTCTGGTGGTCCATTTAGAGTTGCGTTTCATACAGGGTGATAAATATCTCTTTGCATTCATCTACGTGCAGCCGTCTGTCAGCACCACTCGCTGAAGATTATGTCTTTTTCGCAGTGTGTATATCCAGCTTCCTTAGCACAAATCTGGTGTTCATAAAGTGTGTGTATTTAAGTATTGGTCTTCAATTTAATTCCACTGATCATTGTTTCTGGGTTTTATGCTAGTGCTATGTTGTCTTTATTATTATAGCTCTGTAACCCAACTTGATATCTGGGATAGAGATACCGCCTTCTTTAATTGTCCAGAAGTGCTTTGAGTTTCTGGGTTTTTTATTTTCCCATTTAAAGGTGAGACTTGTCCTTTCAAGGTCTGTAAAGAATTGTGTTGGAATTTTAGTGGAGATTATATTGAATCTCTAGATTGCTTTTGGTAAGACAGTCATCTTTACTATATTACTCCTACTGATCCATGAGCATGGGACATCTTTCCATCTTGTAATATCTTCTCCAATGTCTTGATGTTTTTATCATTCAAGCCACTTTTTTTTTTTTTTTTTTTTTTTTTTTTTTTTTTTTTTTTGGTTTGGTTTCAGTTACTTATTACATTATTTAGGGCTATTGTGTAAGGTATGGTTTTCCTATTTCTTTTTCAGTCCATTTGTCATTTGTATATAGGAAGGCTACTGGCTTTTGTGGGTTAACATTTTACCCATTTTAATTGTTGAATGTGCTTATCAGCTGTAGGAGTTTCTCAGTGGAATTTTTAGGGCCATTTATGTATAGTATCATATCATCTGCCAACAAAGATACTTTAACTTTTTTCTTTCCACTCTCATTCTCTTTTAGTCCTCTCAGTGCTTTATCTAAGACTTCAAGTACTATATTGAATAGGCATGGGCACAATGGAAAGCCTTGTCTTGTTCCTGATTCAGTAGAATTGCTTTGAGTTTCTCACCATTGAAGTTGATAGGGCTACTGGCTTGCTGTAACCTACCCTTATTATGTTGAGGTATGTCCCTTGTGTCCTTAATCTCCCCAGGACTTTTATCATAAACAAGTGTTGGATTTTGTTAAATAACTTTTCCACATCTAATAAGATGTCTTTCAGTCTATTTATATTGCGGATTACCTTTATCCGTTTACGTATGTTGGACCATTCCTATATCTCTTATCAAGTGATGAAGAGTACTTGACTGTGGTGGATGATTTTTTGACAGGTTCTTCGATTAGATTTGCAAGAATATTTATGAGAATTTTTGCTTTTGTGTTTATAGATAAATTGGTCTGTAATTCTCTTTCTTTCTTTGATCTTTATGCGGTATAGGTATGAAAGTAACTATGGACTCCTAAAAAGTATTGAGCAATGTCCCTTTCATTTTTATTTGTGGAATAAATTAAGGTGGGCTGACATTAACTCTTTTTCAAAAGCCTGGTAGAACTGTTCACTAAACCATCTGATCCAGCCTTTTTTTTTTTGGGAAACTTTAAATTACTACTTCTACATCACAAGGGGTTTAGGTCTGTTAAATTGCTTAGCTGATCTTGATATAACTTTGGTAAGTGGTATGTCTTGAGTAAGTTATACATTTCACTTAGATTTTTCCAACTTGGAAGATTACAGATTTTTAAAATATGTCATTATGATTCTCTGGATTTCCTCAGTGTCTATTGTTAAGTCCCCCCTTTTCATCTACAATTTGTAAATTTGGACACGCTCAGCTTTTTAGTTAATTTAGATAATGTTTTTTTTTAATCTTATTGATTTTTTCTCAAAGAACTATTTTAATGGTTTTAGCTCTGAGTTTTATTATTTTCTTCAGTCTTCACCTTTGAGGTATGATTTCTTCTTTTTGTTCTAGAGCTTTCAGGTGTGCTGTTAAAGTGTGGTTTATATAGGCACTTAGTGCTATCAGCTTGCCCTCTTAGAGCATACTTCATTCTGTCCCATAAGTTTGGACATGATGTATATTCATTTTCATTTAATTTTAAAAAGTCTTTAATTTGTTTTTGTTTTTTTAATTTCTGTCTTGACCCATTTTTCATTCAGTAGAATGTTGGACAGTTTCCATGAATACGGAAGCGTTCTGTTGTTTCTGCTCTTGTTGCTATCCAGCTTTAATCCTTGGTGGCCTGATAGGATGCAATGAGTTATTTCCACTTTCTTATATCTATTGAGATTTGCTTTGTGTCCAAGTACGTGGTTAATTTTGGAGAAACTTCCATGAAGTGCTGAGAAAATGGAATATTCTTTTGTTCTTCGATAAAATATGCTGTAAATATATGTTAGCTTCATTTGGTTTATAATATGAGTTAGCTTCTACATTTCCTGACTTAGCTTCTGTCTGGATGATTTGTCTATTGGTTAGAATGAGGAATTAAAGTCTCCCAGTATCAGTGTGTGAGAGCTGATATGTGACTTAAACTTCAATAGTGTTCCTTTTATGAACTTGGGTGCTCTTGTATTTTGTATATAGATGTTGAGACTTGAAATGTCATGTTGGTGGATTTTCTCTTTGATGCATATGCAGTGTCCTTCCCTGTCTCCTCTGATTAGTTTTACTTTGAAGTCTATTTTGTTAGATATCAAAATTGCTATGCCAGCTTGCTTCTTGGGTCCATTTGTTTAGAATAACTTTTTCATGCTTTACTCTGAGGTGGTGTCTATCATTGATGTTAAGGTGTGTGCTTTTGGTTTTGGTTTTGGTTTTTGATTCAGCAGAAGTATAAATCCTGTTTTGCATCCATTCTGTTAGTCTGTATCTTTTTTTAAAGTTTATTTATTTTTTTATGTATATGAGTTCTTTTTTTTTTCCATGGGCACCAGAAGATGGAATCAGATTCCATTATATTAATTGGTGTCTTTTTATTGGAGAATTGAGATGACCAAGGTTAAGAGATATGGTGTGTGTGTGTGTGTGTGTGTGTGTGTGTGTGTGTGTGTGTGTGTGTGTGTTTCCCTTCTTTTTTAAAATTAACTTTATTTACTTAATTGTTTTACAGTCTGACTCCAGCCCTACTGCCCTCTCCTCCCAGTTCCTCCCTTAAGTCCCCCATCCCATCACCTTCCCCTCTCCTTCTAAGAGAAGGAGGGCACCCCCAGTGAGTACCAACCCACCTTGGTACCTCAAGTCACAGCAGAACTAAACAGATTTTCTTTCACTTAGGCCAGACAAGGCAACCTAGCCAGGGGAAAGGGCTCCAAAAGCAGGCAATAGTCAGAGATAGCCCTTATTCCTGTTATTAGGACACCCATGTCTCCTAAAGATATGTAGGGAGTCTATATCCAGCCTTTGCAAGGTTTTGTTTTGTTGGTTTTGTCTGTGTGTGTTTTGTTTTGTTTGTGGTTTAGGTTCTGTGAGACTCCGTTGGGTGAGTCCAGCTTAGTTTACTCTGTAAGTCTTCTTATGGTGCCCTTGAACCCTCCAGTTCCCTCAATCCTTCCTCCCACTCTTCCACAGAGCTCCTTGAGCTTGGCCTATTTGGCCATGGGTCTTTGCATCTGTTTGCATCAGCTGCTGGATGAAGCCTCTCAGAATGCAGTTATCCAAGGCTCCTATCTGCAAGCATAGCAGAGTATCCTTAAGATTGTTAGAGGTTGCCTCTCTCCCATGGGGTGGGCCTCAAGTTGGGCCAGGCATTGGTTTGCCATTTATTCAATCTCTGCTCCATCTTTATTCTTATACTTATAGAAAAGACAGATTTGGGGTCAAAGGTTGTACGAGAGGGTTGGTGTCCACATACCTCCACCAGAAGTCCCACCTGGTTGCAAGAGGTGGCTACTTCAGGTTCCATGTCCCCCAGTGTTAGGAACTCTGCTGGGGTCACCTCCTCTCCCAGAGATGCTCCCTCACCAGTTTCCATTCTCTCTCCAGTTCCTCCCTGTCCTCTCACTACCACCACCCCTATTCTCCCCAAGCCCAATGCCTTCCCCCATTACCTTCCCCACCCCCTCTCCCATACAGCTCCCTCCCTCTGCCTACTTCATATGTCCATTTTATTTATTTTTCTGCATGACATTCCAGGTACAGGATAACCATGCTACAACCCACAGACCCAAAGAAGTGTTTCCCCTCTTTGATATGCTGGTCCAAGATTGTTTCTGTCTTGTGTTTTCTCGGAGGTGGCTAACCTCTTTAAGTTGGTTTTCCTGCAAGCACCTTCTGTAAGGATGGACTTATATATAGATCTTGCTTAAATTATTTTTTATACTGGAATGTTTTATTTTCTCCATCTATTACTATTGAAATTTTGGCTGGGTATGGTTGTCTGGGCTGGCATCTGTGGTCTCTTAGAATCTTCAGGACATATGTCCAGGCCCTTCTAGGTTTTAGTCTCCACTGAAGTTAGATTAATTCTAATAGATTCATCTTTACATGACACTTGGTCTTTTTTTCTTCTAGCTTTCAATGTGTTTTCCTTGTTCTGTACATTTAGTTTTTGACTGTTATGTGCTGAGAGGAATTTCTTTTCTGGTCCAATCTATTTCATTTTCTGTTTGCTGCTTGTACCTTCATAGGCACCTTCTGTAGGTTAGGGACATTTTCTTCTTTGATTCTGTTGAAAATGTTTTCTGTGTCTTTGACCTATTTCTGTGACTTCTGCTTCCTCTGTTCCTATTATTCTCAGATTTAGTCTTGCCATAGTGTCCCACATTTCCTAGATGTTTTCTGCTAGGATGTATTCAGATTTAACATTTTGTTTGACCAAAGCATCATTTCTTCCATCATTTCTTCAAGGCCTGAAAGTCTTTTTTCCATCTCTTGGATTCTGTTGCCTTTATGGTTCCTGTTTGTGTTGCTAAATTTTTCATTTCCATATTTCCCTCAGGTTAGGTTTTCCTCATTGATTCTATTTCTACTTTCAGGTCTTGCAGTGTGTTATATCTTCTCCTCAACTGTTTGTTTTTTCATTTGTATTTTCATAGATTTCTTTTTATTTTATTTTCTTTAAAGTAATTTATTTTATGTTTAATTTATAATGATAACCTTATCCTGACATATAGAAAATGTTTGAGAACAGGGTAAAAATACTTGTAATATCAACACCATTATTGTCTATGAAAAGAATAGAATCAGTCAAGAGTGTAAGCTCCACCCGATGTTGGATACCTATAGTTGTAGCATTTGGGAGACTGAGTCAAGAGGAACACTTGAATTTAGAAATTTTAGGTCAGCTTGTACAATAGTAATAATCTATCTCAAAAATTAAATGACAACAACAAAAACCCAAAGCCACCTGGGTAATACATACTGGGCACACTCCCTTCGCTGAATGTAAAATTGAAGAAATAGCCAAGTCTCTCCTCCTCCTCCTCCTCCTTCTTCTTCTTCTTTCTCTCTCTCTCTCTCTCTCTCTCTCTCTCTCTCTCTCTCTCTCTCTCTCTCTCTCTCTTTCTCTCTCATACACACACACACACACACACATACACACACACTACAGTTTGTACATAGGCGGTAAACATAGAAAATACTTGATGTTTTCATAGATTTCTTTAAGGGATTTCTTCATTTCGTCTTTAAGAACCTCTATCATAGCTATGAAGACTTTTTTAAGGTCTTTGTCTTGTGCTTCATCCTTGTTGTAATTATCAGACCTACTGTTGTAGGGTTGCTGGGCTTCAATGGAAATGCATTATCCTGGAGCTTGATAATTGTGTTTTTACACTAGCATTTAGGCAGTTGTGTTTGGGGTGATGGTAATCCTAGGTGCTGGTGTGTGGTCTTGTCTTTGTTGGGTGAGTGGTTCATTCCTAGGCTTCTGTTGTCTTCTCTAGTTTTTAGGCTAGTGTTCCTTGGAAGGGAATTCTGAGGATCTGCTAGGTTGAGCCACTGGGGTTTCCAGGTAAAATGTATGTCTAGGTATTAGAAGCTGACACCTAGGAATGGGAGTGGGATTGGGGGATGCTGCGGGATTCCACAGGAGTGAGGAGAGCTCAGTGTTCCAACAAGATCTGCATAGCCTCCAAGTAGTAGGCAGAGAATGAAGAAAGGACACAGCATGTGGTCTGCTACAAAGTTGGAGATGAGACTGGGGAATTGGATTTGGAAGAGAGAAAGGAGAACTGACAGTCTGTAGTTAGCCTACCTGCATCCTTGGCTGGAGTTTTCACTTTTTAAAATAGTGTTTATTGTGATTTGTGGCATGTGTTCATTCATTGTTTTATGTATGTCATGTTATCATTTCTAGTCTTGGCCTTTGTAGTAAGTGTTCATCAGACCTATGCAAGGATGAATGTTTTAGCACATACCATGTGGATGTCTAGTAACAATGCTGTCAGTTTGTGGGCCCCAGACTTCTATGACATCTCTGCATATCTTTCTCTGTGTCATTCATTTTATTTAGGATCTTGTTTGCTGTTTGCTATGGTGCTTCGTGTTTATAAAGAGCAGGGCTATTCCTACAGCAGTGAGTCCTTGATGTCCTCCGCTGTAATCTCACTATTCTAGAGTCTCTCAGTGTAACATTCCATTCTTTTATTTGATGTTTTCAGATTTACAGTAAAACTTTTCATGTATATTCTAATTTCTAGAGCTTTCACTAAAGAAGAGCAATAATGTATAGCTAAAACAAATCAAAAGACTAAAAACAATAAAAATGCTGAGGAAGATTGACCAAAAATAAATGAATAAAGCAAACAATGAAGAAAGTAAAATGACAAATGTCAGTATTGTTGATGGCATTAAATATGTTCAGAGTATAGGTCAGTGGTATAGTACATATGAAGTGTTAATTTATAGGTGTTATGTATATTGAGTTGTTATGTATGTTAATGCCAACTGAAAGACATGATGTGTATGTTATATCTGGGCACAATTGACTATTATTTATATATTAAAATATATGCTCGTAATCCCAAAGAGTTGAAGCTAGAAAGAAGACATGTCACATGGGTCCTCAGTGCTCCACACTTCAGATATTCTTTTATCTGTCCTAGATATCCACACAACCCTATGATAAAGAAGCATGGACCTTTATGCAGAGCAGGGAGGTTTGCGCATGTTCCACATTCATCAGTGCCTGAGAGGCTAGTGCAGTCTGCCCCCTTTTGACCTACCCCAGGAGCATTTGTCTTATGACACGTGAGCACCAACATGCGTGCTCAAGTGTAAACAGGTCCATATGCGGGTTGATAGAGGGCTTTCCGTGCAAATCTAGCTCTCTGCACACTGTACATACTCACAGCCCCTCGGAAGGCTGGCAGCGCCATAGCAGTGAAATGGGCCAGGTTGCCCATGGGCATCTTGCCAACAGAGCAGATGGGCCCAGCAGGGGCAGGCAACAGAGCACGCATGTTCTTTCTGGACACATGCATATTTAGCGCTGTGTCTTTCATTTACAGGAGAAAAATACTTGAAGAGAAAGGCTGAGTTTATAAAATAAGAGTCAGAAAGGGTGAGCTCTTAGCCTTAATTAAAACATTCTCATAATGGATCCTGGGGAACTCCTCTCACCAAGAACTCTTACAGAGGAATATGGTACAGACCTGCTGTAAATCACTCCTCACTACAGGGAGTGATGCTGTGTCCTTTCTACTTTAGAACCTCACAGACTCCTAAGGAAGCTCGATCTTCTTTTGATTTTAAAGACCAAATATGTTGGAGAATCATGGCTGGCAATGAAAGTGTTCTCATCAAGTATCTGTTATTTGAAAATATTATTAGAATAAGTCTCTAACACTTTTTAATTTGTTTATTTTAATAAACAAAGAACTAAAGCTCTCACTTCCTTTTCCTGGAGGTGACACCGTGGAGATAAGACACATGCTGGAGAATAAGCAAACATATTTACACATGGAGAGTCTATTTCATTATCTTCTGAGTCATGTTCCATTTGTGCAAGGTGAAAACTGGAAAATCAGAACAAGAGATTTAAAGATATGTAAATTACCTTGATGCCTAAACATCTTATCATTCTAAAGAAAATAATCTCCGCTGATAATCCATACTGACCCTACACAAAATTCAAGGATATTGAGTGCATGTGTGTGTGCACATGTATGTACATGTGGTAAATGTTCATAAGTGTATGTGCATATGGCATGGGTATTCATGTGTGTGTAAGTGTTTGCAGGTATGCATGTATGTAGAGGTCAGAGGTTGACATTTGGTCTTCTTTTCCACTCTTCTCTTATGTCTTGAGACAGTCGCTCTTGCTGAATCTGGGAGCCACTGATGCAGTGAGGCTGGCTGGCCCACAAACCACAGGGACCCTCCTGTCTCCGCTCCCTGTCCGGGAGGCAGGGACATGCTTTCCTTGTAGGTGCTGGCCACATGAACTCATGTCTTCTTGCTTGAACAACAAACACATTATTGACTGAGCCATTTGCTTAGCCCTTGGTGATAGCTGATCATAATTCTGCACTTTAATAGAACCTTTACCTACCTGACACAGGCTTCATAGACACCAGTTCCTCAATCTTCAAATAACTCATGAGGAGTTAAGGCAGCCTGGGGATTCTTATGTTACAGGTAGGAAACCAGGGATCAAACAGGCAAAATGATTCAGACTGCAAGATCATCTAGCATTTATCATATTGACTTCATTTTTAAAATGTTTGTTTATTTATTTGTGTTTGTGCATGTGTTTGTGTGTGTGTGTGTGTGTGTGTGTGTGCGTGTGTTTATCTATATGAATTTATCTGCACCACATGCGTGAAGGTGCCTGAAGGTACCAGAAGAAAGAACCAGATTCTCTAGAACAGAAGTTACCAATAGTTATGTGTTACAATGTGGGCGCTAGGAACTAAGCCAAGGTCCACTGCAAGAGCAGCCTGTGTTCCTAATAGCTAAGCCATCCCTCCAGCCATGAGCTCTTATTTTGACATGCGAGAAACGGCACACCCAAATTGTTTACAATTGAAAAACACACTCCTCTGCTTTGGGACAAGAGGCTGCTAATGTGCTATCAAATCTTAAGAACCAATCAAAAGTCTTTTGAAAACTGGCTTAAGTATATTTCAGTTAAATGCTGTCTTTGGGATAAGATGTGGCCATTGTGATATTAGAATTGATATCTGATATTGGGTTTGGGCAGAGTAAATGCTCTCTTGTGGCTGGCGCTGTAGCATGCAAAGTTAGTGTGGCTGTCTCTTGTCGGAGGCTTGCAGAAAAAAAATCAGTTTAAAATGTTGTAGAGATGCAAAGAGGATTTCTTTTAAAGGTTTATACATTTCACGGAATCTGAAAGAAAAAATATTCTAGGAAGCAGTGGTGTATGATACAGAACTAAACTTGATCACTTAGGCAGAGAGCTTGGTCCTCAGAGACAAACGAGTTTGGGGCACAATGAAGCTGGACACACAAAATGAGCTACTGTGCGGCTGGGGTGAAAACTCAACCTCTGAAACCCACTAACTCTGTAATTCTGCCTCGAGATCATAAAAAGAGAGACAATTAAATTTAAAAAAAAAAAACCAACATGACACATGTATGAAAGAAATCAGATTTCGTGGTAGCTTCTGAGTAAGTACAGAGGCAACTGTTCTCCTGGGTGCTGAAATGGAGCTACTCACTGTCCACTCCGTCATACACACAACCCCCCAAGACCAGTGAGAAGTGGAGCATGGCCAGGGCACCCAGAGCTTTAAGCACACTCAGACAATCCTCATACCACTTGCTTCTAGGTCGTCAAAACATGGGGAAAGCATCCTGGACTGTCGGTCCTCCCTCCACCATGCTGTGTCCTCTCTCATCCTCTTTGCTATCCATTTCTGTGTTTCCCCAGTTTGCTTCCACCTTTCACCCTCTGATGACCCCTCAGCTGCTTCTGAAGCTCAATTTATCAGCATCTACCTGACAGGACTCTGAATGATGCACACACTTGCTTTCAGGAATGTTTGGTTCCTTTGCAAAGTTCAAAAAAGGCTTTGTGACATCAAAGACTCCTCTCTGGCCTTCAGATCTTTTGTTAAAGGGTCAGAATCAGCAATGAGAGTGCTTTGAGTAGACAGTGCCACTATTTCAATAAAGCCACTCCTCCAGCAGAGAGTGGGAGAATCCCTCAAGTAATTTGCCAACCTATGAGCAACAAGTAGGTTTTATAAGACTCCAAAGAGAGTGACGATTATAATACTGTCTGTGGAATCCTATTTGGACATGGAGACAAAAATGAAATGGGTTAGCTAGCCAAGTTATCTTACAAGAAGCTGAAATTAACCATGGCGGTTAGTTTTTTAACATCAGCTTCTCCCAATCTACAATTACCTGGGAAGAGGGTCCCAGTGAGGATTTTCCAGGGAAGGCTGGCCTGTGAGCCTGTCTGGGGTGTGTTATTGCATTAGCCTATATAGGAAGTGGCTCCTAGACTATGCAGGTGAGATGAGCAGTAGGCACGCTTGCATGCATTTTTCTCTCTGCTCTTGTCCAGCCTTCACTCCCCTGCAATGATAAACTAGAGATGGAAATTTTGAACTAAACAAACCATTTTCCTATTAGAGTTTTAGCTTTTGTGCTGGATATCTTATCAGAGCGATGAAAATAAAGCTAAAACAGCAGGTGTTCATCATGCCCGCCAGTGGGCAACTCTCGCTTCTCCACTCTAAGCTGAAGCTGAGTTTCGTGCCCAATTGCTCTTTTTTGTTGGTCCCCCGGGGTCACAAGGGTAAGGACAGACCCTTGAACTCAGCACTGCTTTCAAACTCTGATCCACAGCCTTTAACTGAATGTCCACTAGTAGACAGAAGTGGGTGTGATTCACGGCAAAAGAGTATGGCCACATTCTGTTCATTGGGAAGGCCAACATTTCATTATTTACTTGGGCATCTGCTGTTTGTGTCCTGAAAGATAACCATAATGTCATAACGCTTTGTTTTATATAAAAAATAGAACACGAAAAAAAAAAAAACAGTTGTGGCTTGTCTTCTTGGCTTCTCTGCCAGTATTGAGCTTTTGGCTCATTGATTTAAATTTTGTGTCTTTGAAATGTGAATAATCACGGTACAAATATCAGGCATGTGAGGATCAGACATACACTGAATGGAAAAATAATGTGAATGGTGTCAGGCGTGCATTTCCATAAACATTAGCTATTCTTCATGTGATTGTTAACAGGAAACTGTTAAATCCCTATGTTGATATTAAAGATATTAATTACAATAATGGGAACATGTAAGATTATAGTTATGTAAAACTATACTTATTGGGTCGAGTCAATCTGATGAAAATGACATCTGACTTCTTCCAGGATAAGATGTTGATCTTGTTGCTTATTTAAGACACACAGCTTTTACTTCTTGTCCATTTTCAATTTTTATTAGTAAGTGTTTGCGCTGATTATTTTCTGCCTCAGTAGTTAAGCACTCACCAGAGAGATGGCCCAGTCAGCAAAGTGCAGGCATGAAGACCTGAGCTGACTGCCCAGCACACAGCACACTGGCAGACATGAGGAACCATGTGTAATTTTAGCACTCTAAATGGAAATGCGAGATCCCCGGAACAAGCTGGATCCATTATCTCTGGATTCAATTGAAGGACCATGTCTCAAAAATCAAAATCAAAAATATCCTATTGGGACTCTAAATGAGAGACGCATGGGAGAATAGCAAAATAAAAGGATCCAGAGGGTCCTAGAAATCTACAAGTAGAACAATATGATAGGCAGATTTGGGCCCAGGGGTCCCGCTCAAACTAAGGCACCAGCCAAGGACAATACAGGAGGTAAACTTTAAACCCTTTCCCAGATCTAGCCAATGGTCAGAATATTCTCCACAGTTGAGTGGAGAGTGTGATATGACTTTCTCACATACTCTGGTGCCTCACATTTGACCAAGTCCCCTGGAGGGGGAGACCTGGTGGCACTCAGAGGAAGGACAGCAGGTAGCCAAGAAGAGACTTGATACCCTATGAGAATATACAGGGGGAGGTAATCCCCCTCAGGAACAGTCATAGGGGAGGGGAATAATGGGAAAATGGAGGGGGGAGAGGAGTGGGAGGATACAAGGGATGGGATAAACATTGAGATGTAACAAGAATAAATTAATAAAAAAAATAATTAAAAAAAAAAAAAACAAAGTAGGGAAGGATTGAAAGGACTCCTAATGTCAGCATGTAGGCCTCTACCTACATGCACATCCATAGACACACATACACACACACACACACACACCACAATTGTTACAAAGACAAGGGGGAAATAAACTGTTTTTATGGAGGCTGCTTCTTCCCTTTGGCTTATCTCTGTGACTTAGGATTGGAGTCTCGCATTTCACAAGCTCTCTTGACTTTCATCTGTGAAAGGCACAGCAAGGAATTCCCAGTGCTGGTCACTTGGCTCCACTAAGACAGACTCTGAAGTCTGATACCCAAAAGTGTCTCCTGCTGCTTTCCTCAGCCTTGCTGTTTTCTGCGCATGTCCTTGTGGTTTTGAGTGTCCTTTTTGCACGTCCATCCTTTCTGTGACTCCCTAAAGGTCTTCCGCAAAGGTTCAAAACCACGAATATATAAAAGTAGGAATATGTGTGAGTGTGGAGGTGGGCACCTTGGAGTCCACTGGGCCTTGATTGAAGAAAGAATACAACCATATGACAATTCAGACAGGGATTCAAAAGACCACCCAGTCGGACCTTCTCAATCTCAAGTCAAGCCTCCTCCAAACTAAAGAGAATTGTCATCCGTTAGTCCCAGAGGAAAGGATATTTTCAGTGGTTCACCAGGAGCTGGGACAAATTGATGAAGAGTGACATTTTAATGCTAGACTTTCTAGACAAAGACAGAAACCTCAGCAAAACAAGGCAGTGTTTCATTTTGTTTTTCTTCAAGGCCTAGAGCTTCCCACATAAAAGTGAAGTCATTTAAGTGGCAGAACAAGTCAGTTATTTCCAGGTCCAAAATAGGATAAGATACTGGGGAAGCTACATTGTTGCTAGCTTAAACCTCCCAGACCCCTTGCCTGTATGATCCACTATTTCTTAAGGTTACTGCTGTCTTAGACAACAAAAGCAAATGTCTGGAAAGGCAGTTCTAGAGCCAAGCAACCAGTCCAAGGTCCGAGAAAAAAAATCATCCAGAGGACTGTGTTTGGAACAACCAGTTTATGTCATCAAATGCTTACTTAGATGACAATGACATGAGGAATTAAAAACATTATGCCGTTGAGCAGTTTTCTGGTCTCTGCTTGAGTCTGCATCAAGCTAAACAAAGTCTCCTGTCTGAAAACTCTGTGGATTCCTCCTAAAGGTACACTGATATCGATCTGTTGAATATTGAAGGGGAATTTTTCCCCAGCCTTCCAAAGACAATTGCAACATGAGTGATTACTTTTCTCTTTGAAGTATACAAGAATATTGATTTATTGTTTAGCTTAATTTAGTTACTTCCTGGGTCATGAAGTGAGAGTTCAGGCTGCTGTCTCCAAAGCTCATCTATTTCTGATAGAGAGCTGCTCAGGGAAAGAGTGTGGGAATCTGAATTCGCTCTGTAGAGATGGCATATTGTGCAAAGCCTTCAAGTTAGATAAGTGACTGAGCTCGGGGAAATCCTGCCAGATCTGTAAGAATGCACAGCGACATGAACTGAAGAAGAGCATTCATTTCAAGACTAGGAATTGGTTCTACAAAAAAAAAATAGTATATAAGTTTAAAATTTGAGAACTGCCGCTATGGCTTGAAGTCCCATCTTTGTAGTCTTGGGTTCTTTGTGTCAAAGGTACTGGTCACTACACAAAACATGGCAATTGCAATGAAATGATAACTCTTGGTCATGGGTTCCTACCAGCTTTACCTGCAGTGGTTGAAACGCATTCAACATGTTTCTGATTTGACTAAAGTTACCTGCATTAGGATTTCACTTTGGATCGCTGGAAGAGACTCATAGGATAAGGACATGGCTCAGTGGATAAAGAGCCTGCTGTGCCAGTGGGGAAGACCCACTTGTACAGGTCTCTACTGCTGGCTGTAGTAGCTTATATCTGTAGTCCTCATGCCCCTATTGCAAAATGGGAGGCAAATATAAAAGATGTAATTATTAAGACTGTAGACAGATAATAAAGGCGGCTCAATACTTTCCTTAGCTTCAGTTCTGTTTGCTTTGATTTTTGTCAGGTGAAGGTTTAATTTTTGTTGTTGTTTGTTCATTTTTTTTGTTGTTGTTATTGTTTTTACCTTAAATTCATTATTCTATTTATTGGGCAAGCATTTTAAGCCATCTGTGACTTTGAGCATTATTTTAAAAATTAATTTATTCTTACTACATCTCAATGGTTATCCCATCCCTTGTATCCTCACATTCTTCCCTCCCTCCCATTTTCCCCTTACTCCCCTCCCCTATGACTGTGCCTGGTGGCATTCAGAGGAAGGAGAGCAGGCTACCAAGAAGAGACTTGATACCCTATGAGCATATAAAGGGGGAGGAAGTCCCCCTTGAGCACCATTTTAAGAGCTAAGGAGACATCTTAGTCTGTGAAATGTCTTGTGAAATGCCATACAACCATGAGGACCCGAGTCAGATCCCCAGAATGCATGGAAAAAGAGGCTGTGTCAATGTGGTTCTGTAAGTCAGAGCTGGAGAAGCAGAGACAAGTGGATCCTCCGGCTTCCTGGCTAGCTTTCCGGAATCAGGGGCTGTAAGTTCAGAAAGAGACACTGCCTCAAAACCTAAGTGTGGGGTGATTAAAGTACCTGGCATCAACCTCCGGCTTCCCAGTGCATGTGCATACACAAATGCACTTACTTGAACATATACTCAAAACACACATGTACACACAGGCATTACACATACACATTTTTTAAAACTGAAAATCTCCAAAAAAAAATAATAATTAATAGTTTGCACATGCTTTTTTTATGTTGCCAAACTGATATTTCCCCTTTCCTGTTAACACTCCATTCCCTCTGGAAGAAAAAAAAATCAAAGTTAAGTTCTTTGACCATGGAGCTTTTCTTCAAAAAAGGTACCCAAGGAAAGGGAAGAGTGAAAATGCTTTCCCAACCACTTAATATTCAGTTCTGGCAACAGTTGCTGAGCACTTTCTAGGTACCCATAGTTGTGAAATTCTCTCTAGTGGGTAGACAGTGAAGGAGGCCTGAAAAGAAACCTAGCATTGGTGCTCAGGGCATCTTGTAGAACTTTGAAATACAGGCTCAGGTTGGCTCACTTTAGGGAGATGATTGGCTGATTGCAAAACTGCCGTTGGAAACAGGTATGGATTCTGTTTTGTTCTGTGTTTGACAGTAATTAACAGGTAGAGTAGGAAGGCTTTATTGTTATGACCTTGCCTCACTCTGTTGCTGCCCCTTCCCTAAGTCCACAGACCCCTGTGTGTCGACAGTACAATAATAGCAAGTATCACATGGCTAAAATCACATCACAGACCTGCCTCCCTGAAAGACCTGCCTCCATCAAGAGCTGGAACTTCAATTTGCATTGCTCTGATGCCTACGGGTGATGGCTGGAGAACAACATCCACACACATTGACAGAAGCACTCAAAATAAGAAGCCACGTGGTCAGGCTTGTGCGTTAAGAAGAGGAATTTGGTGACAGTGCATAAGATGGAAAGAAATGGGCACGGGGAGAAGAGTTGAACACAGGGAGCAGCTCTGCGTCTCTTTGGAGGGGAGGGAAGAAGATTCTGAGCCAGGTATGCCATATGGACAAGATTCGGTGATGCCTTAGGTTCAGAGCAGAAAGGGCTTGGGAGAGTAAAACCTTTGGGGGGTTTTCTCCTTATGTGGCCGGGAACATAACTACCAGATTGGTGGGGAGCTGTATAAAATGAGCAAACACAGGAGCAACACGAATAGAGGGAGATGAGAATTCCATCTTGGGTGTGGTACTCTGGGTTCTCATGCCGTATTACCTCATCTTTGCAAAACCTGCTGGCTACCTCCCACTTCCCACAACCCCCTATCTATATTTTATATGTATATTTACATATTTAAATAAATATGTCTAAATAAGCAGATGACAGTTATCTTTCTGAGTCTTGCTTGTTCCTCTTAACATGATAGTATTCAGACCCACCCAGGAAAAGGATGAATTTTAAAGAATAAGAATTTGCAGCCGGGCAGTGGTGGCGCACGCCTTTAAGCCCAGCACTCGGGAGGCAGAGGCAGGTGGATCGCTGTGAGTTCGAGGCCAGCCTGGTCTACAAAGCGAGTCCAGGACAGCCAAGGCTACATAGAGAAACCCTGTCTCGAAAAACCAAAAAAAAAAAAAAAAAAAAAAAAAGAAGAAGAAGAAGAAGAAGAAGAAGAAGAAGAAGAAGAAGAAGAAGAAGAAGAAGAAGAAGAAGAATTTGTTTGGTTTTTAGTCTTATATGAATTTAATGATTTTGGACCTTAGTCTCCAAAGCTCAAAGCAGGAATAGAGGGAACTTCAAAAGTAGACTCATTATTAAGACAGCTGATTGGGTGGGGCTTTTATAACTATGGTTTTGTATGTCATTTGGAAAAAGGTTTTAAACTTAAGTACAACACTCAACTTATATCATAGGTAAAAGAAATGCAAAGCAAGGAGGCCACACAAGTTCAGCATTTTCTTTACCATCATTATAGAATCAATAGAGGGCCATTGAGGGCCCGGTGGCTCATCATAAAGACACTTATAGTACAAGCCTGAAGATCTGAGTTCGTTTCCCAGATCCCTTGCAAAGGTAGATGAGAACTGATAACCTAAAATTGTTCTTTGACCTTCACACAGATGTGTGTACCCACATACACACAATAACATACAGAAAAATATAATCAAGTTTAATGCATTGCATTAAGTACATCTACAAAGATACCTTGGGAGGAAATATACTATTATTTCAAAGGCTGTTATAATATTAGCAGTGGGTCAAGAATAGATCAATTTCTTTCCTTCTGCCCATGTTTTCCTTCCCAGCCTTGTCAGTCCCGTGTCTAAGAATATTCCGGGTCGCAATATTGATTGTGCTGATAAAGACAGTGACAATCCTAGGGACATCATGTCTTTTCCCATTTTTAAAATCTGTCTTTGCACAGATTTTCCAGGGAATTTTCAGAAAGTTGAATTTCAACCATTTCCTATAACAGAAACATTTCCCTCAAATACTGAGCATTTTTTAAAGATGTATTTATTTATTATTATTATACAGTGCTCTGCCAGCATGTACACCTGCACACTAGAAGAGGGCACCAGATCACATTATAGATGGGTGTGAGCCACCATGTGGCTGCTGGGAATTGAACTCAGGACCTTTGGAAGAGCAGGCGGCGCTCCTAACCGCTGAGCCATCTCTCTAGCCCCATACTGAGCATTTATAAGCAGGGGTATTTCATGAAAATGTTGGCCTTCATTATGGTCTAACGCATGCAACAGGTGACAAGATATGTGTTTCTGTTTACTCATCATGAGGGTGCAGAATTGCAGATGACAGTTATATTATGTAGGATAATTTGTGTAATGAGCTACTTTTCTAGAATTTGCTTTCCTATCCATCCCTGTTGCTTTCCATTCTCAAACTTTCTCCCACCTCCCTCATAGCTACAAGCTTTAAAGACTAAGATGGCATAGTCCTAGTCACCAAATCAGTTACCAGAGGACTGGCAGCCTTTGAACCAGTTGCTCATCCAATCCCCACTTGTCTTTACCCATTCACTTCCTCAGATTCTCTTCTGTAATCACTGGGGGGGGAAGGGGGCATGGTGTTCTGAAAATACCAGAGTTGTCACTGGTTTTGAAGTTTGAATAAGATTCAGCCACAAGTTGAATTTCTGAGCCCTGTGGTTATGTTTCTCCGTGTGTTGAGCAAAGGCTGTTTGCACTTTTCAGTTACTCACTTCTTTTCTTCTGCAGATACTGGCCAACACTTAGCCTGACTGAGACTCACATCCCCTTCATCTTTTCCTCTTAGATTTCACTAAGTGGCCGATCAAGCTCTTGAGTTTAGGCATGCTGTGATTCTTAAGCCTGTCAAAAATCAAAATCCAAGCCAGTGTTCCAACAAAGAAAGAGAAGGTCCCCATGCAGTCAATCCCTACCTGAGCAGCTATTGATTGTTGCAGAGAAAGGGAGAGCCAGTTTCCTTCAGAAATGTGTGCCCAATGGTAGTTTGTGCCTAGATCCATGAACCTGTGGGCAAGACTAATTGGGCACAGTGACTAAATAAAAGGAGGGGGAAGGAGGGGAGTTGAGAGGGAGTTGTGGGGGTCAGTGTCAGAAGCAGTTGGAGGGAGAAGAAGGAGGAGTGTATATGATCTAAATACGTTGTTTTCATGTATGAAAAAAAGACAAATGATCATTTTAGCTTGCAGCTTAAGAACTCCTGTAAGTTTGAAAATCCATTGCTATGCCTTCTTCTCCTAAAGTGACTTTCATAGGTGTTTACAGTTCAAGCAAAGCATCCTGTCGATAAACTTCTGTAGACAAAGCTGAGAGCTGGTCACAGACACACCATGGATGTGACAGCAACCGAGACAGACTGACACCCACATGTTGCTGCAGACATCTTACACTGAGAACTCACAGCACCTAAGGGGCTCTGTGATCAACTGTATGACTTTCCAGAGTGCACAACACAACTTTTTTTTTTTCACAAAGTGTCCTCAATTCCCATGACATATTTCCCTGCTTGTGCATTAAATCTGCTTTATGTTTTGACTATAGTATCAGATAACAGTAAATAATATGTCACTGATATGAATGGCCCACAAGTAATTTAAATATCTTGCGGAGTTAGGGAAAAAGCCATGTGAAAGGCTAATACTGAATTCTGAATTATAAACCGAAGGAGGGCCCCTGTCTCCTAAGAACTGCTTAACTGGTCAAACATACTACTTTTCTTTAATTTCAAGCAAAGCCTTTTCTGGTGTAGAGTTGTTTTGTGCTATTGAGTTGATGGATTATTTTGTGTTGTGATGCTAAGTTGTTTTGAGCCATCTAATCAGGGAGGAACATCAGCTATTGTTACTTTTCTCTGTGCACTAAAATAAAAATATTAATATTTTAAAATGTGAGATGGCTTATCTTTTGGCCTTTACTTAAGAGGAAAAAAGAGAGCAGTCAGCAATGTAACAAATTCAAGCAAGCAAAGGAATAAACTGTGCTTGTGAGCTATGGTTTTTTAAAGAAAATGGAGCATAAATACATTTCCCATTATTATTATTATGTGTATTATAGCACTAGTACCATTTTATTCTCAATTATGCAAATCATTCTACATGTAACATTTTTCCACTAAGCTGAAAATAGATGCTTTTAATTTATAAAGACATTCTCCTATTAAACAATATATTAATTTATCCTAATTATTTCAACAAAGAGAATGTGGATTTGTCTCCTTCGGACAAGCATCTTTCATTGTTCTTTTTAATTGATTACTGGAAGTGGAATTTCACGGGTACAACCAACCTTTCCAGTAAAGTAATTTTTCCTAGGGGAACCACAGGAAGAGCTGACTGTACTCTGTGTTTACTGCGGCACCATAAGCACACATTACTGATACATTTGCCTATCCTGTCAATCAAATCGTGAAGAGCAATGGCTCATTATTGTAAATCCTATTGACTCATGATACTAAACATCTTTTCATATATTTGTTTTTTTATCTTCTTTTGTATCTCCATTTTGATCTAATAAGTTATTTTCTTTCATAATGTCATTATATTTTTACTTTTCTTGAGTGTCTTAGATTGGAAACTTTTGAATTTTATATAAGCAACTGAGTAAAGGTTGGCTTTCATATACCAGGATCTTCCTTATCCAAAGAAGACTTATAATACAACCAATGTGAGAATAGAGATGTGAAGTTAGGTCTTAAACTACATAGATTTCAGTCTGTTACATGGAAAAGTGTCCAAATATAATCAGCAGTTATATATGGCTATTTACCATAACCTAGGCATTACACTAAACATATAAATGAACTATCAGACTTAATTCTCCTGGCATTTCATACAAGAGGCTCTTATTTTTCCCACCTGCATATGAGAAAATTCCAACTGGGCGTGGTGGCGCATACCTTTAATCCCAGCACTCGGGAGGCAAAAGCAGGTGGATTGCTGTGAGTTCGAGGCCAGCCTGGTCTACAAAGCGAGTCCAGGACAGCCAAGGCTACATAGAGAAACCCTGTCTCAAAAAAAAAAAAAAAAAAAAAAAAAGAAAGAAAGAAAGAGAGAGAGAAAATTCAAACACACATAACTTACTCAGGGACCTAAAAACCAGTATCAATGCTGATGTGAGCTGAAGCATAGAACCATGGGGCCACATCTATTCCACTGTAAGACTCCAGGACTGTAAAAGTTGCAGTGGTTTTTTTTTTTTTTTTTTCCAGTTTACATTTTTATTTTATTTTTATTTTTTTATTTTTATTTTTTTGTGATTTTTTAAATTAATTTATTCTTGTTACATCTCAATGGTTATCCCATCCCTTGTATCCTCCCATTCTTCCCTCCTTCCCATTTTCCCCTTACTCCCCTCCCCTATGACTGTGCCTGAGGGGGACTTCCTAGTTGGTCAACTTGTAAGAACTCTGCTGTGGTCACGTGATCTATGTCCTAATCCACAACATTTGGAGAAACCTTGGATCCAGGATATGTACACAGAAAAGTCACTCTCAAGCTTCTGAAGGAACCACATCCCCTTCTGTAGCTTATTAGAACACGGATGACGGGACCCAGCCTTGCTATTGCTTTCAGCAGGTCTGAGGTGCTGCCCGGGGACCTTTCAGCTGTTTGGGATTTAGAAGCCAAACTTGTTTTCTTTACAACAGCACCAGCTATTTGTCCTTTTGTTCTCCTTCTTTTCGATTTTATTTTCCATTTGCAGGAATGTAGCTTTTGGTAAATAACAGAGAACCGCATGTTGAAACAAACAGAAAAAAAAAAAAAAAAAAACTTGGACTAGTGATTTTATCTACTCAGAGCAGTTATGATTGAAGTTAATACCGACTTATTCCTTACTTTAAAAGGTTCAGCTGGGCACAGTGGCACACGCCTATAATACCAGCATTCGGGAGGCAGAGGCAGGCAGATCTCTGTGAGTTTGAGGCCAGCCTGGTCTACCAAGAGAGTCCAGAACAGCCAGGGCTCTGTATAACAGAGAAACCCTATCTCAAAAAAAAAAAAAAAAAAAAAGGTTCTCTCTTGCTGCTTTTTTTGCCTGCTTCATGTATATGTATATACAGGCATACACACAATTTAAATATATATTTAACATTACATATTAATGAATATATTTAAACTATGTCCATATATTCATATATATTTAAATTTGTGCGTGTATGTGTGTCTGTGTGCACATCCATGATTTTGTGCATGTAGGTGCTTGCAGAGGCCAGAAGAGGGCACTGTATAGCTCAGAATGAGTACTAGGATTTGAACTCTGGTCCTCTGCAAAAGCAGCAAGCACTCTAACCTGCTGAGCCATCTCTGAAGCCCCTGTTTCTTATCATTTTTTACATTAACCAATTTGAGCTAGGTGGAGGCTACTCCTGAGTTCCAAGTGCTAAAAAATCTGAAGCAGCAAGAGTCTTTGAATCTAATAGTTCCCGATCAGACTGGCAAAATGGTCAAGGCCTTATTTCAGAATTAATACTACTAGTAAGTATAAGTCAGTCACTTTATATTTATTTGGTATTAGGCCACTGATGTTTTATGTACAACATTTTAATAATTACTTTTAAACTTGAACACTATTTTTCAATGCTATTGGCAAGAGTTTGACATCATGATTGCCAAAGTCATGCTTACTGCCTCTGCACATTTACTTTTATCTGCCCAAACTACTTGGCCTTAGTAAAAGCAACTAACTGGCTTGATTATATGATTTCTGTACCTAAAACTAAACAACGAATCCTTTCCCTTTTTATCATTCATGTATTTGACCACATTTTCATGAGTTGTAAGTATATTACTGGCGTAGCATGGAGAAATGAATAATTTGGCATATGGGTTTTTTTCTTCTTTAATAAATGGAATGCGCATTTTTTAATACACCATTGAATAGAATCTCCCAATTAGGTAATACCTATACTTTATTATCACACAGGAGATTGACTCCTAAATAGAAGAATATGAACAGAATATATTTATTTGGAATTGAAAAAAAATCTGTTAGTTGGTTGGTTGGTTGGTTTGTTTTAGGAGGTCAAAATAAACTTAAGAAAATAGAGGCATGAAAATCATTGCTCAGGCATGTATTTATCTGTTGTATTAATAACCACCATAAGATGATCTCTATCTGAGCAGTCTTCAGACCTGTACCTCTACTCATTGAGACAAACCCCCTGTCTCACAGCATCGCAGCGCCGGAAGCTCACTGTAACCACCATCAGCTAAACCAGTGCTACCTGGGCTGAAAGGCTTCTCTCTGACCTCCACATAAATGCTGTGGTAAGCATGCAGTCACATCCATGCACCTCACTCACATTCACACCTACACATATGTGTGTACACACACACACAGTAAAATTAAACATGTATACACACAATAAGAATAATAAATACATTTATTTTTTAAAGAAAAAGCAATAGCGTAAAGACAAAGCTTAGGGCTACTTTGCAGAGACTTCGAGAAATAACTGCGAGCCATGTAAAGGACCTTGAGAATAGCAGCTGTAGAGTGTATATGGGTTTAAAGAAATCTGAGAATAATTCTGCACTGCATTCCTTCCTTAAGAGAATTCTAGGAGTCATTTTTATTTCTTTGATTGACATATATTGTTTAGGTAGATAGAAAATATAAATTCATGTGTCTCTTTCATGACTGCACCATGTACAGATTAAATGATCCAGAACACTTTTAATTTGTTCATTTTTTAAAAATTCAAAAAAGTAGAAATTACAAATAGATGCTTGAGACTGTGTGATCTAGGATATTATCAATTAATGCACCATTAGCTGTGGTCTGAATCCCCAGGTACGTACCCTCTGCCCTAATGGAGTGTTGACATGAGAAATGCAGTGCATGCAGCTCACTGATTCCGTGAAATGGCAACAGCTCAACACTGGCAAACTGGAAGCCACACAAAGAACATTAGGTATCCAAGGAAGGAACAAATTATTCCCAGTTCCAGAAACAAACATGTTTACTTTTTTTTTTTTTTTTTTTTTTTTTTTTTTTTTTTTTTTTATTTATTTATTTATTTTTATTAATTTATTCTTGTTACATCTCAATGTTTATCCCATCCCTTGTATCCTCCCATTCCTCCCCCCCCATTTTCCCATTATTCCCCTCCCCTATGACTGTTCCTGAGGGGGATTACGTCCCCCTATATATTCTCATAGGGTATCAAGTCTCTTCTTGGCTACTTGCTGTCCTTCCTCTGAGTGCCACCAGGTCTCCCCCTCCAGGGGACATGGTCAAATGTGAGGCACCAGAGTATTCATTCCAGGCATGCAGGGATGGTTTAATATACGGAAATCCATCAATGTAATCCATCATATAAACAAAAAGAAACATGTTTACTTTTATATATTTTCTGTAAGGCTTTTTTTTTTTTTTTCCAAAGAGTTCTTTCACAGATTTGAGATCTTCGATTTTTATTTATTTTTACAAAAAAAAAAAAAAAGCAAAATTAGGAGTTTTGCTAAATATATTTTAATATACTGTTAAACATGGTGGTTAGAGAAAAAGATTTGAGAAAGTAAGACAAGTGTGGGTATGGGCTCTCCATGAGGTAGCTAAGTGACTCTAGGCTGGGATTGCATTGACATCCTCAATATGTGGCCCTTTTTATGGGTTCAAGGTGTTCTTACTATTTCCAAGCTTGGAGGAAAGAATGGGATTTGGGAAGTGTACACTCATATTTAAAGAGAAGACCCACACGGTATGTAAATAGAAGAAGTGGCCCTCATCACTCCTGCTCTACCATGTTAGCTGGGTGGGGCTGGCTGAGCCTCGCCATGAGGCAAGCTGAGTTTTGTGGTTGAGTACATGTATGGCCACATAGCTAATGTAAAAGAAAGAGAAAAAAGATTCTGAGTTAATTACATTTTCAATTAGGATATTGAGGGGTTCTCCAAATATAAGCCAATATGCAGGTTCACTTTGAATGACCTCTTACAATCAGCACATTTAAATTCCTATATCCAGAGAATTTTCTTAAAATCGATTTTGTTTTACAATTCAGTTGATGACTTGAAAAATGTATTGATTTGGCCTTAATTAAAGAATTTTTGCTTCTTACCCTGGGGAGAATTTTAAATTGGGCTACAATTTCTTCCATTTAAGCTTAGAAAGAAAGCTTTTAAAAACAAAAACAAAGATTTCTTCAATGTCCACTGGAAATACATTAGCAAGGTCCTTTCAAGTACTATAACAAAAGGAAGAGCCAGAGCCAGAAGTTACAGGATACCCAGAGCTTTTCAGTCACAGCTGCCAGGCTGACGTTGTGCTGAACTGCTGAAAACTGCTGACGTTGTGCTGAACTGCTGAAAACTTCATTTCTCTTAACAGGATGTGTGTGTGTGTGTGTGTGTGTGTGTGTGTGTGTGTGTGTGTGTGTGTGTGTGTGCGCGCGCGCCCGTGTGCGTGTTTGTGTGTGTGAGATGTATTATATTTTATATTTAAAATGCATTTTCTTCCTGGAACTCACAAGAGATCTCCCACCTGCCTCTTCATCCTGAGTGCCAGGAGTAAACATGTGTGCTACCATGCACATTTTTCCCTAGAATCCAGTTTAGTATTTATGGACCATATTCTAACAGTCTCAATGGAGTGGGAAGAGAGATCAGTCTGAGTTAAAGGGAATATAGGTAAGGAGCACAGTAGCTGGAGGATGCAATATGCATGGGCTGTGTGTCAGTGTGTGTGTGTGTGTGTGTGTGTGTGTGTGTGTGTGTGTGTGTGTTTGTGTGTGTATGTGTGTGATCATTCATAGTATGTTTGGTTTATTAACGAGTAGAAATAGTAAAATTAAGGACAAGGAAAGTTACTGCAGAATCATTATCTTTGTCCTTACAATGTATCATCCACTATAGTGGAAGAGAAAACAAATTGCATGGCTTTAGATGGGGTGGAACCGATAAAAGTTCTGGGTCACACAACAAGGATGCTCTGTTGTATTGTTTGTGTAATTTCAATGGAATCAAAAGCAAAGCCCTGAGCTTGAAGTGGAGGAATGGGGAGAAGGGAGAAGAGTTGGACAAAAAAATAATAATAATGAATAGCTTGCACATGTGAAAATTGACCATAGAAAAGAAGTGATATCAAAGACCATTTGCGGTTGCACATCAAGAGGAGAGTATACCTGACTTCTGGTCAGTAGTCCAATTTCAAGTTGAGTCAGGCAAAAGATTTTATCAAATAAAGACTTTGAAATGGGTAAGCCAGGAAACATGGTGAATCTCATAACTTATGGCATGTGCCCCCAAAACTGTTGAGTTAGTTAATTACCAAGTTAGGTCATTCATTCATTCCTTTGCTCCCATTGCTCTCTTTAAGGATAAAATGGCCTGGAAGACATGGTAGCACATTGATTATTCTACTGCGGCCAGGGTGGAGAGCTACTCTTTCTATTGGAATCATTTCAGTCACTACAGGCAATAGGAACATTTAAGAAAGGTATTAAAATTACAATTTCCCTTCCATTTTGTTGTTTTAAGACAGATCCTAATGTAGCCAATGATCAGACTAGCAGAGGTCAGGATGAGTATGAACCAGTCCTCCATCTACAAGGCCTGTGTGCATCAACAACATCATCTTAGGCAGTCTGGGGATCCAACCCAGGACCCATAGGATGCTAGGCTGGTCCTCTACCCCCTAAGATATATCCACAACAACACTCAAATTAGGTACACAGGTGTTTAAAGTTGGTGGAAGGAAATGTTCTAAGGCTCATTAAAGGATAAAAATAAGATGGCATTCAACTAGGGGAAATGGAGGATGGTGCTCTACGGGAGAGCAATGACAGGAGCTGTGACTTCTGGTGACAGCTAGAGTAAAAATGATCAGTAGTCCTGGTGGTAGATTTGGAAGTACAAGTAATTGTGAATGCTGCTTCTTTCTGTCAAGTAAGTTCATCTTAGAATACTACAATATAGGACCCTCTGGATCCTTCTACTTTGCTATTCTCCCATGCTTCTCTCATCTAGAGTCCCTATAGGATGTCCTCCCCTCTGTCCCAGTTTCCTGGTAAGTGAAGGCTTTCATGGGACATGCCGCCTGCGCTAGTATGCAGATATAAGTGAGTATATACCATATGAGTCTTTCTGCTTCTGGGTTAACTCAATCATGATGATCATTTCTAGCTCAATCCATTTGTCCACAAATTTTGGGAATTCCTTGTTTTTAATAACTGAGTAATATACAGGCAGTAAACTTTAAACCCCTACCCAGATCTAGCCAATGGTCAGAACATTCTCCACAGTTGAGTGGAGAGTAGAGTATAACTTTCACACAAACTCTGGTGCCTCATATTTGACCATGTCCCCTGGATGGGGAGACCTGGTGGCACTCAGAGAAAGGATAGCAGGCTACCAAGAAGAGACTTGATACCCTATGAGCATATACAGGGGGAGGAAGTCCCCCTCAGGAACAGTCATAGGGGACGGGAATATTCTCCACAGTTGAGTGGAGAGTGTGATACGACTTTCTCACATACTCTGGTGCCTCACATTTGACCATGTCCCCTGGAGGGGGAGACCTGGTGGCACTCAGAGGAAGGACAGCAAGTAGCCAAGAAGAGACTTGATACCCTATGAGAATATATAGGGGGACGTAATCCCCCTCAGGAACAGTCATAGGGGAGGGGAATAATGGGAAAATGGGGGGGGGAGGAATGGGAGGATACAAGGGATGGGATAAACATTGAGATGTAACAAGAATAAATTAATAAAAAAAAAAAAAAAAAAAAAAAAAGAAAATGGGAGGGAGGGAAGAATGGGAGGATAGAAGGGATGGGATAACCATTGAGATGTAACAAGAATAAATTAATAAAAAATTAAGAAAAAAAATACTACAGTATAGAGAACAGGAGGAGGCTGGGTTGGGGGGTGGGGGGTGCGAAAGGGTCATCCCATGAGAGGAGAAAGAAATCTGTGGGCCTTCCTGAGTCTAGCTGTGGGCAGTTCTTAGCTTGCCTTGGAGTAGTGAGTAGAAAGAAAACTCTCTAGAAATGTAGAAAGTTGTGATATTTTTGCTGCCATCCCATAATTTCTTTTCATTATTTTTGCCTTATATTTTAAAAAGTATCGTCTGGTAGCATAAATCTAAAACTCTGTAAAAAATCACTTGTATCATAGTAATTTGCCACTGAGACCCCACAATGTAGGCCTGCAGAGGGATATCAATTGCTCCCATGGTTCTGTTTTTACAAGCATTTCCCAACTCCCTGAATGGAAATTCACAAAATTGGACAGGGCTGAATCTGTTCTGTGGTGACAAATTCTCACCCACGGACCATTTTACTTCCTCCTGAATTGAGCACTTCCTTGATTTAATGTCTATTCATTGGTGCCTACATGATTACTCACTTTTGATGAAGTCTAATAATCTACTTAGCCAGAGTACTTCAACTCACCATACACCCAGATGCAGAGATGACATCCCAGGTTGCTTCCAATGATCATTCATGCTTCTGATGCCTTAGAGTTGCTGAAGACGCATGAAGGAATTACGGAAGTTCTATTTCCTGTTCACTCACAAGTGCAGAATTGGGAGCTAATGTTAGTGGGAAGGCACTTACATAATCATCACCAGAAATGGGATGGAGGTATATACCTAAATAACTTTTTAAATTATAGACTGTTGCTGAAGAGATGACTAAATTTGTAGAGTGCTTGCCATACAACTATGAGGATCTGAATTTGGTTCTGAGCACCTACATAAATGGTGGGCACTTCATCACACACCTGTAATCCAGCACTGGGGAGGCACAAACAGGGGAGGCCCTGGGCCTTGCAGAACAGCTGGTCTAGCCATACCGCCAAACTCCACGTTCAGAGAGAGACTCTGTCTCAAACAGTAAGGTGGAGAGCTATTGAATAAGAACCTGACTTTGACCTCTGACCTCCACAAGCCTGAGCACAGACATGCTCACACACATGCAGGCACAAGTACACACACAAATGAGCGTGTGTACAGACATAGGCACACAGCTTAAAAATGGGTAAATGGGAGCAAAGCCACTATTTGCTTTGAAGACAACACCCATTTTCATCAACATTTCAGAACTTCATTAAGGAATTCGTTCACGTTTTAAACTGACCACCTATCATTAAGAAAAGCACATGATTCCCTTAATTATTATCTTCCTTATAATTTAGTATTTCAAAATTTCGGTGTGGCATACAACGAACATCAATTCAAAGTCAAACTGATACTTCTGGCCTTGGACATATTCACAAATATGATCTCTGATGATATTAGTTTGTGATATAATGCAAAATTACATCCTCCACCATTCTGTCTACCTTGTTATGACCTCTTGGAGCTCCAGTAAAATTTCCAGAAATGGCCTTAGGATCTATTTTAGGATGACCTCCATGAGGAGATCTATTGTAAGAATGTACTTTCTGTTCCTCAGAGAGTTATAGCATACATGTCTGTCATAATTCACACGCCACATATTTATCTTAAGTATAATTCTATAAAAACACCAAATTGATGTTGGAAGAAAATAGCAAACAAAACATTTTGCTACCTTAACATTTTCTTTTCTTACATTTCATTTTATTTTCTTGAGAATAAATGCCCATGTTGTAACTAACCATCATGTGTACCTCCATGTTGGCCAGCTATGCTACATCTACATAATATGACTGCAGATTCCCTGGGCATATAGTCTCAAGTTTAAGAAATGCCTAAAAATTACTACATTTTTAGTCCCACCAACAATGGACACCAAGTTTCTTGTTAACATCATTCTGACAATCTCAGACGATGAGGAATTGGTTATTTTTCTATGAAAATGCATTATCTCTTGTTGCATATGAAGTTGACTATGTTTTCTATAGGCAGTACAGCATTCTATAATTTCTACCTATCCTTCCATCTGTAGGAGTTGAGCCATATTAATAAACCCAATGTATTTCCATATAATGGTTTTTGACTATACATAATTCCTCCTGATAGGTTTCTTCCAGGTTTAATTTCTTCAAATATTTTATATTTACTGCAACATTGAAGTTGAGACTAAGGACTTGTGCTATTCCACAGACAGTGGTACTTCAGCTGCCTCTCTGTGGCTTGAATTCCTTAATGTGCACCATGCAGATGGAGCCCCTAGAAGTCTTATATTCCTGTCAGCACAAACCTGGTTCACATTTTAAATTTTTCTGTGATTGTCATGATGGTCAACTTGATTAGGTTATGTCATGCCAAGACTTAAAGGAGCACACTTCCGGCTGTATGTGTGATGGTTTTCTGGAGGCAGTTAGAGCACACTTCCGGCTGTGTGTGTGGTAGTTTTCCAGAGGCAGTTAGAGCACACTTCTGACTGTGTGTGTGGCGGTTTTCCAGAGACAGTTAGAGCACACTTCCGGCTGTGTGTGTGGCAGTTTTCCAGAGGCAGTTAGAGCACAGGGCTCTGGAAATGAATGATTTGGTTCCTGATGGCTTTAGAATATGAGAGCTCCATTGGGAGATGCTGAAGGAAGAGAATTAGGGCCAAGTCGGAGGATGTATAGCATTGGAGGAGTATCTTTTATGTCCTCTATCTGGTCCCATCCTGAGTGCCCCTGTCTCTGTGTCCATCACGATGACATCCATTCTGTCTTCCAGTCTCCTCCATTATGGTGGCCTGACATCATTGATACCATGAGCATATCCCTTTAAAAGTTATTTTTCTAGGCGTTTGGTCACATTGGCTTTAAAAGAACTAATACAAGTATTTGTCAGTGTAAAAGAATATGTTAGGTGCTGCGTGATACTAAAGTGATTGGGGAACAGATTTTTATTGATTCCCCACCCTCAGGAGATGTGTTCAAATGCTCCATTAGATGCCTGAAGATGCACATATTACTATTTTACTCCACATTCATACTTGAGATAATATTTTATGTTTTCTCTGTCTTAAATAAGCTTTTGTATACTGTGGCCCTAACACTTGGAGCTTGCCACGTTTGCATATCCTGGGATTTCTTCCAGTCTTCACAACTTAGCCTATAGAATTGGCTTCCCTAAAGCTTTGCCAACTCTGCAATTTCAGAAATATCCTTAACTTACTCAAACCGTCAACCTCTCTTGCGCTTTGAACTATTATTAAGTATACTGAGGGTAAATTAATCATAAGCATGCAATGTCATGGCAGTTTATCTGACTATCAAGATGGCTGAGTGACTAATAGACAAGCAGCATACACACAGGGTGGATGCACTGTACAGAGAGGTTGGGACATCCATGTCGGGTAGACTTACAAAAAAAAAATGTGAGATTTCATCAATCTAGTGACTTAAGAAAATGAACCATTTTGTATTATTTTATCCTCCAGAAATCCTTCCTATAGGTAATGCCCACCATTTCATGATGAGGTTTTATATGGGATCTATTTCATTGCTAGGATTTAGTCGGCTTTATAATGGTAAAATAATCATTTGACTACTTACACACAACTTAAAACTTACAGTCTGTTGCTGATTACACAATCACATTTGGTTGATTATCCTGTAAGTAATTTGAACATATTATCTCACTTAAAATACCTGATAATCCTATTAGCATGCTCATTTTACACATAACACAGTGGTTAAGTGCCCTGGCCATAAATGCAGAGAACCCACGTTCAATTCCCAGCATCTACATGGTGGCTCATGTCTACCTGTGATTCCAAGCCCAAGGAAACTGATTACTTTTTCTGCCTTCTGAGAGCAGTAGATTCACAGGGTACATATATATGATTTTGTACATTCATACCTACACATAAAATAAAAATAAATAATTCTAAAACCCTGAGACCCGGAATGGTTCCTACACAGTCAAGGCTACGAAGGATTGAATTCAAGATCTAATCCAATGCTAAACTTTTGGAAAGATGCTGCCTTGGATATTTCAAATTCCTACATACAGCTGCAGAATTTCAAGAAGCACAGAGCCATTGACCAGCACACAGACAATGCATTATTTCTTCCACAAGTTAAATAGATTACAAAGGGATTCATGAGAAATTTGTCTTTTTTAGGAGACACTAATCAAATGCAGAGCATGAATTTCCAAAGATAGCTAAAAAGCTCATGTGATGCAATGAGCAGACAGCATTTCTCTTCTTGAGAAAAGCTGTCCATAGGTGCGTTACCTACACTGCGGATTGACCTCATGCACACTTGTTATGGCTCTTGTCTGTAGATGAGCCTGGAAAGCGGTGCATTGCCTCATGATGTAGCTATCTGTGGCACAGGGAAAGAGGATATGGAAGTTCCTAGCCACATTCCTGAACGTGGTAAACCATGAATGTACATGTATTAAATCTAGCATACCACTGATGCACTGTATTTAGAAGGCATGAGTAATTGATAATAAGATGAAAGAGTCACACCAGATAGAAACATAACACAAAACTATACATTGTAGTGTGTGTTATTGTCATATAAATATGACAGAATTAGAATTTAATATTTTATTCACTGAACATGATCTTCAAACCCAGAACCAGAAGACACCTGGGAACATATTGAAAAAATGAGAAAAACTACCTTTCACCATAGCAATCAGATGGGGCAGTATGGACGTTTCCTGTACATGAAACAGGACCAGCAGTTAACCTTAGGAGGTGGCTTGCTGCAGAGTGATGGGTGTGGCAGCAACAGATTCACTTAAAAGCTCATTGCATGTATAAATATAGGAAAATAACTACTGTGTCAAGTGGAAATCATTTCCTTCCTACGTTAGTGTTTGTCAGCTATACTATAGCTTCTGGCCATGTGGCACTCATCCCCACTGACACCAAGGACAGACACAAGGGACATGAGAGGTAAAGCCAAACTAGAATCTGTCTTGGAAGCCATCTTAAACTACACTCTTTGCACCCTAAACTACACATTGAAATTCATAATGTGTCCTTTTCCCGTGTCTATAGTTACTGTTCTGAGTCAATGATTTAATAGGACACTTTTATGATGGTAGAAAGTCTTGTTCTACCCAACTGTATCATTCAGCAATAAAAGAATTTTGCTTCAAAGAGCCTCACCCCTTTACACAGGAGAGAGCATGATGCTTGAGGCTAAAAAGTCATAGGGGAACTTCTCTTAGATCATAAAACAACTAGAATAAAAGTCAAGGGATGCAGTCTCAGTGGAGTTCTCCATGTAATTGTAATCCTTTTACAGAAAGTAAAGGTCACGTTTAGTTATGGTATCAGGTTTTTAAGTCAGGGTATATGTAAATAGATTGCATGATATATAACTACATTGACATTTGTATCTCATCTAGAAAAGTATCTTTTCAAGACAGCCATTTTCACAACACGTGAGAATCCAGTAAATGCCCGGTACCCTCTGCCGTGCATTTGGCCATGGTAATAATGCTGTTCCCGGTGGTGATCATTGCTCAGACTGCTGGGAAGAAAGAATTCTTGGACTTTAGTACCAAGGCTGGCCTCTGGAGACTTGAAGCAGATAAAGTGCCCACTGATTAAAATCTTTTCAGACAAAGTTCAAGCAGTTGATACTGGTCACGTTACCCCAAACTATAGCAGAAACTTCAAAAGAATGTAGCATTGCCAAAAAGTGTGTTTCCGGCAAGTGGCAGGAATAATGAGTTAACCTTTTCTGTATAACAGGATTGCCTAGAGATGAGTGTGGAAATCAGGAGTGACTGGAAGGAAGTGCATACGTCATTAGCAGGATAGCAGATTTGTTGTTATATATTTATTATGTGATGAACTCAACCAGGTACTGCAGTGATTAACAAGAAAGAAATGTTAATTGGTTAAAAATATAGACTACATGACAATAGGCAAATATAGAAATGTATTCTCACAGTATCATGCAAAGCTGCAATGGTCAACAAATTGCCTTTTATTTGTTGTTTAGCAACAGGGTGTCACATGTACAAGTCTGAACGCCAGAGCTATTCCTACCTTCAACTCAGTCTTCTGCCCAGCTCTCAGACCTGACAAGTTACATTTGATGATATAAAATGTACAGATATTGTTATGAATGACAACAGGCAGACGTTGGTGAGGTTTGTTCAACTCACCGCCCAGCCCACTATTATTATTATTTTATAGTATTATTCTAAAGTAAGATAGAGAAGCTGTGTTTTGTTTTCTTTTAGGTTGTTAAGCAAAGTAAATAGTCTGAGGAGGAGTTAGTTCCCATGGTGTCAACCCTCTCAGCATGCCACCAGGCCCCAAGTGTGCAGGGCTTTCTCAGAGCATGGTGTGTGTGTTTATTCTGTGATTGTTCATTAAGGCAAATGGAAAGCCCAGGGCTCTACAACACACGGCCAGAACACTTTGTAAAATATGGCTTTCCTGTAAATTGCTCATGAGAGCATAAAAGATGAGCAAACTCTTTACAAAATGATTCTATTGTCCCACGATAAGGAAATCACAGAGTCCCCTCTTTTAGCAGTGGGAATATGTCCCACCTCATGCATTATTTAAGCAAAGCATGAATTTGAAGTTACCCTAAGTTGACTCTGAGACTGAGGACCCATGGCTCTGGTTAGATTAGCTGGAGATTTGCCCAGTTAGTTCAATGCTGGGACAGCATACATTCTACACCCTACAACACTCTCCTGCCTTTAAGCCGTGCCTAGTTTCTTAAGCCACCCTCTTTACCCAAATCAGGGGCTGTCTACTAACCCTCTTAACCTTCTCAGGCATGGCTATGAGCAAGTCTGTACTAATCTGTCACGGGTTCTGCTGGAGCAGAACTTCTGCCCTGCTCATATGTCAGTAGACAGCCCTGTTCACTGGATGCTCTGTAACTCTGTGTTAGTCAGGCCTTGGCAATTAATGGCAGAAATCACTAGGGGATTTATTTCACTCACCAAGGATGCAGGATAATGCCTGCTTGGTGCCTGTCTAACTCTGTGAGTGCACAAAGGTACAACTAAACATATTTCTGGCACCAGTTTAACTTCTTCCAAAGGGCTCAATATCAATCACATAATCAATGCCAATCACATTGTGTCATGAACCAAAGTCATCAACCAAACCTTCAAAGACAGCTGCAGAAACTTCTGGTAGGTAAAACGTATGTCACTAAGAAAGCATCATGAGAAAGAGGAATCTGTGCAGTAATCGCCTGACATTTTTTTTGTTCTAATTACTACCATTATACACCTGTTACTATGATATTGTCTAAAACTGTATACGGAGCAAATCTGCAACATAAATTAATATGTACTGTGGACTGAAGTCAAATTGTGACAATTTTCCTAAAAACAGAATATTTCATTTTATTTTTAGAAGTAAAGTCTCATGTAGTTGGCATGTGTCAAATCTACGTATGATGTAGGATGACCTTGAACTTCTCATCCTCCTGCCTCCACCTTTGGTGTACTGGGATTACAGGCATGTGCCACCATATCCAAGTTGTGTGGCGCTAGTGACTAAATCCAGGGCTGTGTTGAAGCTAGGCAAGCATTCTTCCAAGTGAACTATATCCCTAGGCCAAGACTGGAGGGTTTTCTTTATAAGAATTGTTTTTTAGGGAAACTGCTTCTTTGCCTTTTTCAAATTTAATCCTAAGGTCCCTCTGGATCACCAGTGATAGCCTCTCTCTCTCTCTCTCTCTCTCTCTCTCTCTCTCTCTCTCTCTCTCTCTCTCTCTCTCTCTCTCTCTCTCTCTCTCTCTCTCTCTCTCTCTCTCTCTCTCTCTCCCTCCCTCTCTCTCTCTCTCTCTCTCTCTCTCTCTCTCTCTCCTTCCTCCCTCCCCTCCCTCCTTCCCTCCTTCTCTGCCTCTCTCTCTCTCACACACAGAAAATATATATTTTAAAAATATGACAATATTCATTGACTGATGTTTTTAGGTAGAGTCTCACTGTATGGCCCACTATGGCCTTGAACTTGTAATATTCTTGCCTTAGTATCCTAGGTGTTAGCATTACAAGAAACTATAAACTTGGCATATTTATATATTTTTTTAATGATTAAATCTCTAATTCTTCATGCCACAGAGCCTCATTCAACCTGACTTTGTCTGACCTTTCCTCTCTCCCCAATTCCCCAAGTCCACCAGAAAAAAATAAAGCCAAGCAGAACAACAACAACAAAAAAGATCTTGCTACACATGTTTCTCTGAGCTGCAACCAGTCAAAGAATTCCACTATTGTGTGACTTTCGGGTTTCCTTAGAAAAGTTTTACAAGGCAAGATTTACTTTGTGTGCTGACCTGTAAGCATAAGGCCCAACTCCATAAAATTATAGGCTGTCTTTTTGCTACGTGAGTTTATAAAAGACGTCTATTATTATGTTTAAACTGCACTGGGCTCTTACAGTTTCACTTGAGAGAATTGTTTTCCATTTTTTCTTAGTCACAAAACAAAGCACTCTTGTGTTATTCATTTGAAGATATATTCAGACAACTTCAACATATTAAAGGTCACTTCTAAAAAGCCGTAGTCCTGAGCTGAGATGACAAAGGTGAGAGTAGATCATCGGAACAAGGAATAGGAATTATCCTGCTTTAGCGTTGTGAACATGAATTTTAATTTATGGCAGTTGCAATATGCCAGTCACAGCAAGGCAATGGGGTAACCACCTGCCCAGAAATTCTCTTAGATGCATGAGAGCAAGAGAGAGAGAGACAGATAGCTAAAGAGAGACCAAAAGCAAACAAAAGACAGAGATAGAGGTAGAGAGAAAGAAAACAGGCACAGAGGAGTAGCAGACCAGACAAGGTGTTGGTGACAACAGCTGGCATTGTTCTTTGTGCTCATCTTATGCTTACACAAGAAGAAATTTGGATTAGGGTTGGTTTTTTTTTTTTCTGTAAAGAATGTGCTGGAATGTGAGGACTAAATTTATCTGTAGATCTGGTTTTTTAATATAGCCATTTTCACAATATCTGTCCTTTAACAGGGGAGGTCCAGTGTCTATAATTTCTTTCTTCAACCTTCTAAGATCTCTTTCACCTCAATTATTAGGATTGTTTCTACTTGTTTTTGTTGTTGTTGTTGTTTTGTTTTGTTTTGTTTTGACAATATTGGGATTGGGATTTTTTTTTCTATTAATTTTGTATCCTGCCACTTTTCTAAAACTCTTTATCACTTCTAAGAGTTTTCTAGTGCAATCTTTAGGCTGTCATATGTATAGAATTATATTCTTGACAAGTAGACATACTTTGACTTCTTTCTTTTATTTCTTCTCATGTCCAGTTTTTCTAGAGAAGGCTACCAGTACTGTATTGAACAAGGATGAGAAATGTGGGTACTCTTGTTAATAAGTCTTCCGTATTTGTTTAAGACAAAATCTTCCTATTATTAGTCATTTCTGAACTTTATTATGAAGAAATGCCTGACTTTGTCAAAGACCTTTTTGTATCCATTTAGATGATCATGTGATTTCTTTCTTTGAGTCTATTGATGGGATATGTTACAGTTATTGATCTGCATATCTTTGCATCCATGGAATTAATCTGACTTGAAAATCATGAATTATATTTTTGATGTGTAGTTGAATTCCATTTACAAACATTTGATTGAGAATCTTTGTGTCTATGTTCATCAGAGATAATGACCTATAGCTTTAATATTTTGTTGCTCTTGTGTCTTTTTGTATTCTGGCTATCAGGATAATATTTGCTTTATGAAATTTGAGCTTGATAGTATTCCTTCTATTTTTATATTAAGAGTAATTTAAAGAAAATTCATATTAGTCCTTTTGTAAGGTCTCATGGAATTCAACGATGAATCCATATGGGCCTCAACAATTTTTTAGCTGGAAGAATATTATTGTTTTGTTTTTTTCTACTTGTCATAGATCTGTTTAAGTTGTTTATGTCCTCTTGAATTAATTTTAGTAGATCTCATGTAGCTAAAAAATTATTCTTGACTATTTTTAGTTTATTGGAATATAGGTTTCAAAACATATCCTAGTGATCCTCTGAATTTCATTAGTGCCTGTTGTGATGTCTCTTTTTTCATCTGTAATTGTATTTTTGGATCTACTCTTTCTCTTTTATATTAGTTGACAGCTTGGCTTATGTTTGTTATCTGTTGTAAGAGCTGTGAGCTTCATTGGTTCCATGTGCTGTTCTTCTCGTTTCTATGTCATTAATTGCTCTGCTGGTTGTTAATTATTTCTTTCCATTAGCTGACTTGGAGTTTGGCTTTTTCTTGTTTTTCTAAGATAATGAAATGCATCCTAATTTACTTGCAGTGTCTATAATGCCCCTCAAAGGCACATCCAGTGAACAGGGCTTTAATTCCTAAATTTCTACCATCTCTCAAAATAGTGCTACCAGCTGTGGATTAAGCTATCAACCTGTGCACTTATAGGGGGTATTTCATGTTCAAACTGTGACAACTCTTTAAAATCAGTCAGTTCACAACTACAAAAGTTTTCCAAGTCATAGGTAACTCTGTCATCATACATGCAGGCTTTTGTTTCAGTTTTTTATTATTTAATAAATTAGGTTAATATTTATCAAGTGCTGGTTAGGAGCCATTCAGCTCTCTAGGCGGAGCACACACTTGCAGGAGCAAGATAAAAGTCTTGCTTTTAAAAGCTCACGTGCTTCTCAGCAGTGAAAACCAGCAAATGCACAAGAAGTAGATGTGTAAGAGAGCATGCAGTGACCATACAATGGGCAGTGATGCAGAAGGCGGAAGTGACTGGGGCCTACTGGAGAGAGAGAAGAGACGCACATACAGAGAATGGTATGAAAGAATCCTTTGTTATAAGGTGGTATTTGAGCAGAGATTAAAAAAAAAAAAAGTCAAGGGTCAAATCATGCAGCTATCTAGAAAAGTACACTTGTCCTGAGAGTGACCATGTGCGTCATCACTGAGGAACAGGAAGACTTGGGGACAGAGAAGGTCATGCTAAATGACAAGGTCACTGCTAGAGTGGCCAGACTAAGACTTGCAATGAGGATCTCTGATGCCTATGATCAGGACAGACTACTTGTCACAACTAGGCCCAACCACCTTTAATGTTGGAGCATGCCGACTCTATCACCAGGCCATGGGAGCTACACAGTGAGATTTACAAGTGAGTGTAACAGAGACAAGGCATCTTCAGAGCCTGCTTTCCCCAGTTTGCTCTTGGAAGGCAGATAGAGTGAAGAGAAAATGAAAGGAACTAGGGCATATTATTTTTTAAAAAGGTAATTACAAATAACCCTAAAAGGAAGTGAAATAATTGTTTCAATGTTATTTAAAATTGCAAACCCATTCATTTGTTCTCCTATAAGGCAAAGTCACCTGGGTAAGTAACAGGGCCAGGTTCTGTAGATAGGTGGTGGGGGTTGGGGGTTGGAGGGATGGGGGGAGAGGGGGGGCAGTGCCATGTCTAAGCCTGCAAAGAGATCCAATGGCCACTCAGAGGGAGGAGGAGTTCAACCCCTAGAATGTTCTCAAATTCTATCCGTGTATCCAGGTTTCTACAGTGGAGAACTGCAAATACAATGTGGACTAAGCACTACACTTGGCTGAAGCAGAAATTAAAGCATTCTCTCCCCTTTCTCACGCAAGTCCACCTGAATCAGAACGAGGCACTGGCACTTTGCTGAGGTCCTTGGTGAGAATGGTCCCTCTGAGGTCTTTGGTGAGGATGGTCCCTCTGAGGTCTTTGGTGAGGATGGTCCCTCTGAACCTTGGTGAGGATGGCCCCTCTGAGGTCTTTAGTGAGGATGGTCCCTCTGAGGTCTTTGGTGAGGATGGCCCCTCTGAGGTTTTGGTGAGGATGGTCCCTCTGAGGTCCTTGGTGAGGATGGTCCCTCTGAGGTCCTTGGTAAGGATGGTTCCTCTGAGGTTGGTGAGGATGGTCCCTATAAGGTCTTTAGTGAGGATGGCCCCTCTGAGGTTTTGGTGAGGATGGCCCCTCTGAGGTTTTGGTGAGGATGGTCCCTCTGAGGTTTTGGTGAGGATGGTCCCTCTGAGGTTTTGGTGAGGATGGTTCCTCTGAGGTCCTTGGTGAGGATGGTCCCTCTGAGGTTGGTGAGGATGGTCCCTCTGAGGTCCTTGGTGAAGATGGTCCCTATAAGGTCTTTGGTGAGGATAGCCCCTCTGAGGTTTTGGTGAGAATGGTCCCTCTGAGGTCCTTGGTGAAGATGGTCCCTCTGAGGTCTTGGTGAGGATGGTCCCTCTGAGGTCCTTGATGAGGATGGTTCCTCTGAGGTCCTTGGTGAGGATGGTCCCTTTGAGGTCATTGGTGAGAATGGTCCATCTGAACCTTGGTGAGGATGGTCCCTCTGAGGTCCTTGATGAGGATGGCCCCTCTGAGGTCTTTGGTGAGGATGGTCCCTCTGAGGTCCTTGGTGAGGATGGTCCCTCTGAGGTCTTTGGTGAGGATGGTCCCTCTGAGGTCCTTGGTGAGGATGGTCCCTCTGAGGTCTTTGGTGAAGATGGTTCCTCCGAGGTCCTTGGTGAGGATGGTCCCTCTGAGGTCCTCGGTGAGGATGGTCCCCCTCAGAGACAAGTTTCTCATACTCTTCACTACATGTTTATTTCTCTCCTAATTAATTAAGATAAGCATTCTATGCTTTCTGTCATTATAAACATCATGCCACCAAATATGTGTAGAAAGCCACCAAAATACAGTGCATTTTGTAAAATATGTTTATTTTATAACTGTCATGTATAATGTAAGGATGCTCACCTTAGAAAAAGGAAGGGGAGCCTCTAATGGCTCTGATCTTTATTAGTAACAAGATATGGGCCATTCACCTCCACTCATCCCAGTTGGCCTTCCCAGACTGAAGGTTTTTGTGACTCCTCCCATAAAATGATCGTATTATGGAGAGCTAATGCTGATTTAGGGTTTTTGTTTGTTGGTTGGTTGGTTGGTTCTGTGTTGCTCTGCTTTGGGTATGTCTTCTTTAGTAACGGCCAAGCCACTGGAGAGCAAGTGATTGTGTAAGATAATATTAGGACCACATAATGACCATGGGTATAGTAATCCAACATGCCAATCTTTTGATATGGGGACACATAATGACCATGGGTATAGTCATCCAACATGCCAATCTTTTGATATGGGGACACATAATGACCATGGGTATAGTCATCCAACATGCCAATCTTTTGATATGGGGACACAATGCTCTCATCTGCTTAATTTATTTTTATGTGAAACTGAGTGACAAAAAACCAAAACAAAATAAAATAAATCACCCAATATTTTCAGTAAGTTTAGGATTTTGTGGGGGCTACACTCATAGCTGTTCTGGAGCAGATGTCACACACAGGCCAAAGATAGAATGTGCCAGATACAACCTCAAAAACAAGAAATATATTATTAAACAAAAACAAAACAGTGAGGCAGTTCTGGCTATTTACTACTTGTAATTCCTTTTAAAGAAAATTAACTAAGTATTATAAATAACAGAAATGAACGCACATATTTCTCATAATTATTCAGATATCACTACAGATGAATCAACTCTGCAAAATTTACCGCAGATAAATTAATCTTACTTTTTTATGATTACTCAGTAGGAATCTACAGCAACTTAAAATCTGGATAAAATTTCTCGGTGCTAATTGTTCATTAAGTATTAACATAAATCAAAACAAAGTACAATTATTTGATGTGACATGTTAAGTACTGTATTATCCTTGTCTACCTGTCTGAGTTGAATACTAATTATAATCTACACATGTATTTGGGAGCTATAATATATGTCATCAGCTAATGAAAAAGAAGGCATTACTAGAAAGAAAAGAATGTATTTCTTTGCTCAGTATGTGAAAATAACTTTGTAAACACATTCCAGTTAACATGACCATGTACATTTCAGATTTGGGCATGGATTTGAAAGATAAAATGGGTTTCCTTAAAAATATTCTGCTTTTCTAGCATCCTTAAAAATACATCAAGATGCAATTTGAGACACTGTTATTCTTGGACTTTTTCTGAACTTTGTGGAAGTCCTCATTACTGAAGCCACAGCCCTCTTGGTGTGTGTTTCCATGTATTCTAAAGCACACGTTAGATACAAGATTACACTGCAGAAGGAT